>NC_061862.1:16804436-16926276 GCF_907164915.1 Impatiens glandulifera | reverse complement strand
CTCTACAATTATTAATTAGAATTGATTGAATTTGTATTTGGTTTTGGGCTTGACTAAGAGTTATTTAGGTTTATTACCTGAATGTTTACCGTATAAATATATGATTATTAAAGGTTTACATGGTTAAGACAAAATTCTAGAGAGATAAAGTGTGAGACAAAAACTTTATATTCCCTTTTCTTCATAATGAAATCTGGTGATGACTGAATTGGACATAGCTCAATTTGAGTGAACCACTATAAATCTGTATCTTTTTGTGTTATTTTTTTAGTTTCTTACATATCGTTTCAAAACCGGTCAAATTTGGAAAATATAAATTAAAACAGTTATATATATATTAGATAAATTTTTTTAACCAAGTTTATTGTAGGAAGAATTTTTAAATAAAAAACAAAATTTTTAATTTTAATTTATTAGATAAGACTTTTGTTATTTGAATAATAAAATGAAACATATGTTCTCTTAAAAATAAGACTTGAACTACGTAAATATCTAAAAGATAAATATGTATATATAAATTAATGTTTTTTTTTATATTATGGATTCATATTAGTATTACTAATTATATTGTATATCAGTGCAGTCAGGAAGTGGTAGCTACACCCCATAATGAAACCTTAACCAACCACAACATCTTATAATCATCATATTCATGAAATGGAAGATGAGTTTCATAACAGAAGCTTGCAATTTTTTCAGGGATTTATTTGACATAAATTTATCTTTCTTCTATTCACATCAATAAAAAAAAAGGGGGGGGGGGGGGGGGGGGGGGGGGGGGGGGGGGGTCCTACAACCACAAAAAAATAATTATAAATAAAATGGTTACAAAGGTGCAGCCTGTATGGTGCTTGAGTGATTTTTATGGTCCCTTTGAAATAATGATCTGTATGTATCAGACATTCCAAGAAGATTCTGTTCCCATGAGAATGTTGGATTATTCAAAGCACGGACAGAATTCAGGCAAACAAGAAGGGTTCCACCTTCATGGAGAAGAACCTGCAGAAGAAGAAACCACCAAAAGTTAAAGATTATACATACCTTAAATTTTACTTATCGATCCTAATTAAGAGATTATCCAGGATGAATCAAAATGTTTCCTTATTCTTAATTTAGTTCAAATTCTATATAATGATATAAGAACGCTTCAATGTATAGTAGCTTAGTGGGGTTAGAGTGTGTTTCTTATGCAGAAGTTGGTTGGTTCGATCCCTACTTTGTGTGTTTCAAAAATGATATCAGGAATGCCATAGGAAAGAAGATAAAAAAAATCTCCTAAACTTGAAAAAGACCAACTGAGGCCTCACATTTCATACAATTATCTTTAATCTGAGGGTCCAAAATGGTCTTTTCAAAAGTTTGCAGGCTTATTTGTCAATAAAACAGGAATATCTACAAATGATTTTGAAATCTTGGTTGATAAAGAAGCAAACAATTCTCATGAAACAGGTATGATTATCGGCATCATTAACCAGGTATTTGTTTACTTTTTTTCAAAGTGAGATCATTCGTACCGTTAGCATAGCGGGAGAAACCTAAAACAGAAGTAAGGAAGCCAGGATGATGCCTAAATAGGCAAGGGCCGACATTTTGTTTCACCTGCAAATTTTCACAATCATGAAAAACTCACAATGAGGGTGGGAAGGAAACAGAGCAAGAGAAAATAATAATGTCAAAGTGTTACCAAGGATGATGTTTGTTGAGATTTAGCAATACAAAATGGGAGACACAGAAATGGTTATCCTGCAACAGAAGTCACATTGCTACTGGCAGTCGCAGTTTGCACTAGCACGCTGGGCAAAGGGCCACCGATTCCACTGTAGCTGCCGCAAGTGCAGGAGCATCATTTATACCATCCCTCCAACCATTATTAACCTCCCCTGTGACAACAAATGGAAAGCATTAATCACACATTACTTGATAACAAGATCATTTATGCACTTTTGGATATATCATTATATAGAAAGAAACATTTTGATCATCTGCTAAATTTGAAATTGTTCATAGGCATATATGCTCTTTTCCTTTCCAAATCCACAGCATTGCAAGAGTTGTTCTTTTTCTAAACATTTCTAAAGTTAATGTTTAAAACTAAAAAAAACATCAGAGCAGAACTTTTGGAACATTTTCAAAACCTCAACAAAATCAAATTGATGGTACATTTTTCAAGTTGATTTAACAGGCACACCTGTGTCCCTTGAGATTCTCGTCACATGTCCCAGCTTATCCTCAGGTTTCAGGTTGCTGTGAACTTCTTTGATACCGACTGCATTGGCAACTCTCCATGCACTTGATTCATGATCACCAGTCAGCATCATCACATGAAGAGGTTCTTGATCTTGTAATGATTTTATTACTCAGCAGTACCAGGACGAGGTGTGTCCTCAAAATGAAATAATGTTACCTGTTGATGTAATAGTAATGAAACTTTGGCGACTGAATTACACCATTTAAATTTGGATAAGATAACTCTTCAGAGAGTCCCGTTAACAATGACATGTCAAATATGAACTTAATTTCCATGAATCTGGCTGCAGTTTCTGTCTAAGAGCAGAAACTAGCTTCATCTTTGCCACACATGGAAAAAAATAATATCATAGTATCCAGTTTCAACAATGCAAGTCATGGATTTTGTGTAGCTTTAAATTATGGCTGATCCCGAAAACTACTATTTGAGTGATGCCAACAATGTTTTACATCCATTTTCACATGAACTGTTGGATCTTGTAGGACATACAGGAGATTGAAGACATCATAAAACTGTGTTTATTGAGAGAGATACTTCAAAATCAAAATCTCCTAATTATCTTAACACTAACTGGGATTAACTTCTTGATAAAATTTGCTTCCCCACTGTCAATAAGCTTTCATGTGGTTCTATGGCATTGAGGATGACTTAACAATTCATCCCAGACTAAAAAGACAGCTGCATGGTGTTATTCTTTTCTTATTTTCTCACTAATAAAGGCAATGTAAGCATTTTCACAGTGATGGAGCCCCAGTTGTAATTATACTATGGTTTGGAGAATCAAATTCACAAACAAACAAGATAAAAACAATAAATACCTTCTTTTTATTAATGGAGAGAGCAGCGCGAACAAAATCACCCCTATACGAAGAGGTATTAACTGCTTTCTCAATCGCCATTGATTCCTTGTCAGAGTTAAAAAGTGAAGTGATATATTCTACTGAACCAAGTGAAGCTTGCAATGATTCACCGCCTCCAAGTCCTGTCTATAACAGAATAAGGATTGGTATCAACTCACTAGTCCTGGCTGAATATATGCAACGTAGTAAAGAATTGCAAATATAAAAGGAATAACTGCTCAAGTTAGAAGAGAAATGGAGCTTAGTTTATTCCTCTGTTGAAGATGGGTAAGACATCGACTCAAAGAAGGATCTGAACAGTGTTCAAGTCTACAGTAATGAGAGTTGTGAAATTGTTGTGAATAAAATATGTTGGACATCACCAGGTCATTCAAAATCCTCCTGGACCACATTGGCACTTCTTTCAAAAGATAAAAAAAGAAACCAAAAAAAAGAAAACCCAAAAAAAAAGTAACACTGAGGTTCTTTTATGTCAGAACAAGTTGTTTTATGTAAACCACATTTTTGAACACTGAAAAATTGTCCATTAACCCTTTCACTTCTAGAATGGAAAGAACAGAGGATTGTGGAACTGTTGAAGACACTGACCTCAAGGGTAGATAATGTTGCAAAAAGACCTCTTCCAGGTAGATTCTCAAATGTTTTCAACAGAAATTGAAGGAGATCTTTTCCTACCACTATGATCAACAACAGCTCTGCAGCAAACATAGTGTATCAATAAATATTCTCAAGAAAAAACTTTTAAATGAACCAACAAGGAAATATCAAATCCATACCTTCCAATTGGCATGAGTGGTACCCTTCTCCATGGCAGCAGCCACAGCAAGAGCTCTTTCTCACAATCAGGTACACAACAAGTAGCTTTTATCTCTCCTTTGTTACTCATGTGTCCATGGATTGGTTCAATTGCTTTGCACATAAACTCTCCTGTTGTAAGTGTTCCAGTTTTATCAAAAGCAATAGTATGGCAAGAAGCTAGTGCATCTAGGACATGTCCGCCTTTAAGTAATATTCCCTAATAAAATCATACACTAATGTTAGCCAATTGGACCAACTTGTTGAAGAGTTTGATTTGTAAAAGAAATAGTAATGAACAAAGATGAGTATGAAATTTGACACAACCCCATTCCCCCAAAATAAAATATATATCAAATCAAATGAACTCCTTCCTTCAAAAAACAGGAAAGTGAACATATCTCAAAAAGAAAATCCAACAACAAGGTGATGAAAAGGGGCTTTCTCAGGTCTTACATGTAACTATAAACAAGCACTCGTTAATGTCAAGCAAAAGGAATTGAAGGCCAAATTCCCTAATGTATAGTGTTCTACAAAGCGTGGAGCAATATGCTTCTTAGATTGTGTAAAGGGATGGAGGGACTAAAGCAAGATAAGAGAAAGTACTTGTTATCAGACTTAATCTACAAAAATAATCTCATGCAGACTGCATTACCCATTTCAATCACCTACACATTATTTGTGTATGACTTCTAAGTAACAAACTATGAAGGTTGGTTAATGTAAGCCATTTTCTTATCATATCATTAGCAATGCATTTGTCAAGTATAGCTGAGGAAGAATCTCTGTATGGGTCTCAACACGAAAACCTAATAAGGAAAGATAGCTACTTTAACGAAAAATTGTCTAAGAAGAATCACCACAATAACTTTGGGCATAACCTTTGATCAGAAGTGGAGCTAAACTTGCCCAATGCTCTATCAAAATGAAGTTTTAACTATAAACACACATTTAACAAACATAATGTTTTTCATGTGGTAAAGGAATTAACTAACAATTCCTATAAAGCTAAAGTTGATTTTACCCATAGTCCATACACCCTTGCCTTCTCCCCACATAACAAGAAATATTATTTCTTCAAACAAAATATTCTACTAATATGAAGATATACCTTCCTTGCACAGGCACTAATTGCTGTAGCATATGCTAATGGGGCAACAGCCAATGCACAAGGTGAGGCAGCAACCATAAGTCCCAATGCCCTATAAACAGATCCTCTGCAACCTGCATTACAAAGCACAACTTAATAGCAGTCAGAATACACAATAGCGACAGCATGTCCTGCTCATAAAGTATTCACTTTGTAGCTTCAGATACACAATAGTGAGCATCTAGAAAACTGAGTAGAGTGCATGATAAAATCATGGCGCATAAAGATATCAAATCAGATGCTTTGATTTCCTACACTTTGCATCGTATTATTGCCCATAGCATCAGTGGAGCATACTAAATACTCTCTTTTTTTTATAGAAAATTAGAACTGTCAAGAATTATGTGAGAAAGAGCAAATACGTGCGTTGTAAGATGACATTATTTACAATCCGCAATCCAATTAATAACCCCTTGTACAAAGTAAAAGTTTCATTAAGAATAATCATACATCTAATATGCGATTACTTTTAATTTTAAAGGGTAAACTTTTCATTGAAGAGAAAATTGTTGTGAATGCGAGAAAGTTTTCATTAAAGAGAAAGTTTTCTAATATGCCATTACTCATCACCAAAAAGAGTTGTTATGAGGAAATATACAAGAGATGGGAGCTTGTTAGTTAGTTAGTTAGTACAATGAAATTATTTATTAATGACTCGTAAGTAGTTGTCAATATGTATACCTCATATAGTAAATTGTTTATTGATTTTTGCAAAGTTTATCTTCTAAATTTTAGGGACATTAGAATTGCTAAGAACTATCAAAACAATTAGTTATACTCCCTTTGTCATAATTTATTTTAATGTTTTCTATAAAGAAGTAATTGCAGAGTTTTGTGAAAAAAACATTAAACTTTTTGTCAAGAACTAATCACTGAGTTTGGTAAAAAAAATCATAAGTTTTGAGGTGAGGAGGATGTATAGTTTTGGTTTACATTCATATATTTAATAAATGTACTCATTTGTTCACAGTACAGTGACAATGTTTGACATACAATTCATGATATGTTCTTGACTAATCCGCAATTAAAGTCATGGATATCCAAATAACCTGATGTACTGATGAATGGCCACTTAAAAAGCAAAGGCCCAAGCAAGGCCACAGCAAGAGATAAAGCTACAACCAGTTTGCTGTAAAGCTCCCCAAACGTATCCAACCATCTCTGGAGCTTTGGTTTGCTAAGTTGAGCTTCTTCTGTCAGCTGCACTATCTTGCTCAGCATAGAGTCCTTCCATGTCTTTTTGGCCTAACAAATTAACAAATAAATTGTGTTAACCATCTCATCTGTAGCTAGAAAAGAAACAAAAGATTCTCTACCGCACGCAACAGATGTTGGATAAAGATCCTTTTTATCTCATGAACCTTGCTTTCTATAATAGTTTTGTCTGCTTACAAACACCACATTCCAGTCATTTGGATTTAGCGGACCAAGCCAGAGGACCAGATCAGATCCAAAAAAATGTTTTTTATCAAATGCCTCCTTGGAAACATCTACATACACTAAAAAATATGACGATCTTTTTGAGGAATTATATGCAGACCCCAGAGTGGAGGAAACTAAGAAAATATTAATGTTACAGGATCTGCATTAATGGTTTAAGGAGTGATGAAAGTCTAGAAAAATACAGTATTTGAACCATTAGTAGTTCAACAAATTATCATTTCTTACAATAACTTCGACATGATCTCGTAACTAACAAAATATGATGCTAAAACCAAATTTAGGAAGAAATAGAAACTACCCATGCATGTCTGACAAAAACTCGGAAAAGAGAGAAGAAAAGCACATCGATAGCAATCGCAACACGTATATATTATATGTAAAGTAAATTCAACAGCCTAGCAAGAACTTAAATGTGTAAAAGCATATACCTTGACTATTAGCATACCATCAACGTTCCTTGCACCACCAGGAATGCAATCCCCACTTTTGTCTCCAAAGGCTTGACTTCTCCGGTCAGTGCTCAACAGTAATAGTTGATCTACCTTGGACAACTTCACAATCTAGAGGGACAGACTGAACCAAATGTAAACCAACATCCATCAGTACACTTGCACTTAGCACCCCCAACCCGATCCTATCTACTTACTTGGTCAATGAAAATTATATTCACTTTCATAAACCACAACACCAAACACCAAAAAATAGTGTTAAAGTTGTATTGATAAAATTGTCCGTAATTGCGTCAGTCGCGAGGGAAACTTCTTGCTAACCCAATAACAATCAATATCACTAAAATAATAATACATACTTTCTCTCTCTCTCTCCCCACAGTTATTACAAGACCAATCATGATTCCTTTTTTTAAATTTCAAGGGTACTTTATCCCCCAAAAAAATCAAATCATGTAAAAAAAAACTCATGGGAAATGGGACAGATGGAGTATACCTATTGTGTTGTAGTGTTGGACAGACATGAATATAAGATTAGGAAGATCACTAGTGTCCTAGCTTAGTAAAAAGAACTCATGGAAATTGCAAACGTTTCCAAGGAAAGGTAATTAATTAGGAGCCAGAAGATACATAGTTTGTTCCTTCACTCCTTCAGCACACTTAAGAAATGAGGGCTTTGCACAGGAAGGGTCTTCCTTGAGATGATAGGGATTTGAACTTTTGGCATTTATGTTTTATTTGTTCATGTTTTCCATTTTTCCCTTGTTTCTGATTTTCTTTTAAATTATTGACACACTCCATGTTCACACCTTCTAAAACAAAGTTAACCTTTTTAAAAAAAATAAAAAAAATTGAACTCATGGAATATTCTAGTACAATCCATTGGACTTAATAGAATATCAGGACAGATACAAAAGATATTAGAATTCTACCACTTCCACATGGGCAAAAAAATAACTTAATTATAGTTACTGCTTCAAAGATTTTTGCAAAAGTACTGAGAAATAGAGAACACTCACACAGGTCAAAGTTCACAAACCTTCCTAAATCCTTAAGGTTCTAAGATATCAACTCGGAGGTATTCGGACGCAAGGCTCTTATGCAGAACACAATTGATAGGAGGTATTCTGTCATCCCTAGTTGCAATTACTATGAAACTCTAATCATGTTGAGACTTGAGACTGTTTTAATACAGAGCTTAAAAGTAGGATGAAACTGTTATATGCTTCCTTCAGATGCTGCGAACAGTAGTGAGTAACATTACAAGAAAACAAAGTATAGTAAACAATCAAAAGAAGCCAAATTCAGAGGATATTGTTGCATATAAAAACCCACCTCACAGCTTTCACTAGAATGTAGAACCCGCTTTTTAAGTTGTTGACAGGGACTTCTGAGTATCTCAAGTCTGAGAAGTTAGGCAATCTCCCATCATACACTTCCAGGACAAGAGCATGATCTGAATAATTCTCTTTCAAATCCTTAACATCAACCTTTGAGCGACTGGTGAAATACTCTTCCGCTGCAGCAATGGTATCCATTAGGCAACACAAGTATATGTTCTATTTGAAGGAAACAAAATGGGAAGGAAAAAAAAAGGAAAGTTCTAAAGTATACAATATGGGCCAAATTAAACATTGCAAGGAGCAGCCCTCCTTCCAATGGATTTCCCATAAATGCTGAAGCAAAGGCTGGCGAGAGCATCAACACATGAATGTTATCTTTCCACCAGCTATATCAGTAGAGCATCAAGTGAGGCAGAACCTGAGGTTAAGAATGTTAGTTTAGATATCAAGACCACATCAGGGTTATGGTGAGAGTTTCCAGAAGACGTCATATGCATAGCGCATGTATGTAAAAGTATGAATAAAATCTAAAGAAGTTTGTATTTTTGCCCTCAATTTGATTTTCTCGCCTCGATTCCCAATGCCCGAAGCTAGGCCATTCTTTAGGCACTTTGAATCATGTCCGTGAGTTTCTATATGTTACAATGGTGTTGAAGCATTAATCTATCTGATAGCGTAATATTAGGTTTGACCTATTTGAATGTAAAGGATAATTATCTAATTAGTAGTTAACAGATAATTATCTTTTTTTAAAGAATGTTGTTTGGGTTAATAAATATGAACACCCAAGTTAGAGATAAATTATCCATTATTCTAAGAATAATATCTATCTTAGGATCATTGTGTATTGTACAACGCACAAGGCATTGGAAACAGACTAATCAATCTCTAATGGGATCCCCAAATACACATCTACAATTCAGTATCAGCAGTACTTTTCTATAAGAACAATATACAAAATATTTATCTTACAAATTTACCAATTGTAGGATATAGCTTTATAGGGTTAGATATCAGAATATGGAACCAACAGACAAGTAACCTAATTTATAGATGTAATGGGGCATTAGACAGGCATGAGTATAATTTAAAAGAAGTCTACATTCGTTAATGTAGTTATTTTTAGGTTTTTTTCTAACAGTTATACTCATGGGGAAGCTATTTCAGTAATTCTTATATGATTAATTCAAGGATAAATCCTACTCTTGACACATTTTTTACACCAACTACAAGGTGCTTTCTTATTGATTTCTTCATTAGATTTTCAAGGTAATAAGCATAAGATCATTTTCTAAGTTACACAGAAAAAGATCATGATTGTTATTTGAACGGATTGAAGTACTATACAATCTTACCCCCAACGAGAGGGAAAGCGATGAAAGTGAGACCTAGTTGCAGAGGCTTGACAGCCGGTTTAGGGATTAAATATGGGCAGGCAGCAGCAGCGACAAACATTGCAAACTGAACAGCAGCAAAGCTCCAAATTCTCGCGCAAAAAATTCGCTAATTGAGACCACCCGATCCCCTTGGCAAATCGAAGTAACGATGTCTGAGATTTAGTCAATGCCTCATGATGTTCGTGATTGTGGTGGTGGTGATGGTGGTGATGATGATGCTCATCATCGCCGTGATGGTGATCATGATCATGATCGTCGTGATGGTGATGTCTGTGGCCGTCGTCATGGTGGAGGCGCTGATGAGGATCGGCAGCTTTGACAACAAAATTGAAACGGCGTACATGAGAAACAGAATAAACAGGCAAGGGTTTGGAGAAAACACGAGGGAAGAAGGTTTGATTGCGAAGGGAGTGAACATGAGCTGAGGCAGTTGATTTGCTGGTGATTCTTCTTCTGCAATTTGGAGAGCAAAAATCTGTATTTCTAATATCAAAATACACCGTCTCCATTGATCTGAACTTGCTATAACTGGAAGCTAAGTCGTCGTCGTCATCAAGCCTACCTACCGAATTGCTAAATCATCAGAACCACGGCAGCTTCATTGACTGAAAATGAACTGGAGATAACACACTCCCTTTCCTTTCTCGGCCAGAAATTGATGTGGGCCTTGTCTTTGAGGAGAACAGAGAAACCATAGCACACATTCCACACAATCCAATTTTATTTTATTTTATTTTAATAAAAAAAAAAAAAATTATTTTTTAATTCATCATATATAAACAAAATAATAACTAATCATATTGCAAAAAAAAAAAAGAAAACAAAAAAAAGATTTAGTCATATTGACAAGAAGAGATTCAATTAGTTTAATATAAATATACTTTATTTTATATTAATTTATTTAATTTATTTCTTTTCCATAATTATAATTATAATTATAATTATATATATATATATATAAACAAAATAATAACTTGTCATATTGAAAAAAAGAGATTCAATTAGTTTAATATAAATATACTTTATTTTATATTAATTTTTAAAATTTATTTTCTCTCTTATAATTATAATTATAATTATATTATATATATATATTTATAAATAAAATAATAAAAAAATTATTTATTTATTAAAATAAACTATTTCAATTAATTAAAATTAAAATTTAATAAAATAAAATTTTAATAATAATTATAATATAGTAATTAGTTATAATATAGTAATTTTATATAATTAATTTTAAATATTATATATTAATAATAAAATTGTAATAAATTAACTAAAATGAGAAATATAAAAAATAATAATTTTATAAAAAACATTATTTAAAAAATATTTAAAAAGTTAAATATAAAATATTTTAAAAATATATTAAAAATTAGACTATGTTATAATATGTGTTAATAAATAAAATGTTATAATTAATTTAAATTTGTTTTATTATTATATAATATTTAAAAAAATAATATTATTTATGTTTAAGTGATAATTTTTATTTATAATTCTAGAATATATATATTATGATTAAATATGATGTGTATATGGTAAATATGTGGTTCAGAATGAGTGATATTTGTGAATATATTTTAGTTTGAGATAAGGTGTTAAATTATGATACGAGGTAAGACCCGATTATCATAATGAAATATAAATTTTTTAGATGGAAAGTAAAATAATCTCGAAAAGGGGTCGGTTTAACCCTCATTAAAAATGTGTTGACATCTATGCTTACATATATGGTGTCATTATTCATTCTCTCTGAGTGTGGCGGTGAAAATAGAAAGGATAATATGTAAATTTCTATGAGATCTTCAATTCAACGTTTTGACATCTAGTTAGTTAGGATAAAGTTAAATGTTTTAAGATTAAGGAGGTCTAGATATTGAGATCTTATTTATTTTAATAAGATTCTTTTATCAAATGGTGTAGTAGATTTGCAATGGAGCCAAATAGTGTTTGGACATCGATAATCAAATGTAAGTATGGTAATTCTTGGTCTGGTTGGTTCACCAAAATGCCTAATTATCTAGCGGCATGTAACCCCCCGAAAAACCCTTTGTATTGGTTTCGTGAAAAACTCGAGGGTTCGAGAATTTCAACATCGGTTTGCGTGTTATAAATTTTATTTTCAAATAAAATATTATTTGAAAATATTTCATTGATTCATAATCACTTTTGAAATTAATTAAAAAATTAATTAATCTCGGGGTTCAATTTTAAATAATTCGGGCATTTGTGATAATCAAATCACAATTTGATTTTTAAAAAATCCTTTAGTTTAAATTAATTAAACATAATTAATTTAAAAGATTATTTATTTTAAAAAACAGAGTCGCCAATTGATTTTCGAAAATCAATAAAAGTTGGCATACGTATACAAACGTATTGATTAGAGTTTTCTTTTAGGTTTGTAATTTGGTGATACTCGGAAAAGGACTTTCGCGTTATGTCATCCTACTCGTTTTAAAACGGTCTATACTTATAAAGTTGACTATTTAAAATTGGTTGTATAACGTTTGACTTTTAACCAATTATTCATCTTGTCCTAGTCATGATTCTAGGTTTTAACATTATTTAAAATATTGAAAAAATAATTTTTAAAATGCTGGTACATGTTGCTCATGATAACTGGGGAGAATTATACCCGAAGAACATCAGTCATTTAAAGGGTGTTATTTGGTGAAATATCCCAAAAATATTTTGAAATCATTTTCTAATTTTTTGGGATTTTTAGAAAATGGTTTGGGGTCTCAAAATTACAAAAATAATTTTGGGTTTTGAAAAGTATAACCAAACCGCCTTAGGACCAGAGTCCTAAGACTTGGGTCCGTTTTTATCAATCAGGGTTCGGAGACCCTCTCTCTGTCTGGGTGCTAAGAACTCTCGGTTCAAGGATGAGATTACCGGTCTGGGTGTATAAACCCATCAGTCCTAGGTTAGATCAGGGTTAAGTTTCTCGGTCGAGGTGTATAAACCTCACGGTCCTAGGTTAGCTCTAGGCTAAGTTACTTAGTCCCGGGTTTAGAAATTCTCGATCTTAGGTCGAGATTCATCGGTCTTAGGTTTTGGAATCCTCGGTCTTAGGTCGGACATCTCGATCCTGGATGAAAATCCTCGGTCGTAGCTCAAGAAAATTGGTCGGACCTCTCGGTCCTATTGAAATTCTCGGTACTAGGTATCGGTCATAGCTCAAGAACATCGATTGGGACCTCTCGGTCTTGTTGAAATTCTCGATGCTAGGTCTTGGTCCTAAGTTTTGGTCCAGACTGAGGATCCTCGGTCGGATCTCTCGGTCGGATCTCTCGGTCCTAGGCTAACAAGCATCGGTCTTTAAGAACACCTAACTTCATTTTTTTAATTCATTTTTTATAGCTTGATTTTCTTTTATCCAAAGAAATGGGTAGCTTTACAAAGCTCCTAAAAATTTGTTGATCTTCATCTCAAGGTATTAATCAACCTGGATGATGATTAAATTGTTCAAAACAGTTTGTGGTCAAAAATTGGATTTTATTTTAAGGTTATTTTGAGGAGAAATGAGCTATCCAATAAGTTTCTTATATCTCATATACTTAATTGGAACCAAAACATGAACACTGACTGTTCTTTTTGACCAAATCAAGAACTCAAAATTTTCAATTATTTTGAAAATTTGATTTGATCAAACATGATCCAAATAGTTTCCCAACATCATCACAATCATGTTGGGATGCTTTCTGGGCTGTTATTCAATAAAATTGGCCTAAGAACAACAAATCCGATTTTTGGATTTAACAAAAAATCAAATTGGATTTTTGTTTTTAAGACCGATTGATTGGTTCTATCTTATCCAGATAGTTTTCTAAATGATCCTATATCAATATTCAACCATAAAACACCATAAACATTTAATATACAAGTTTATGCAATTTGAAATATAAAAATTTCAAATTCAAACTATAAATATGAATTAGAGGGTGATTGAAACTTTACCAATGATTGAAGAACACTCATTGATCCTTATGAAATCTTTTGGGATTCTTAGATCCAAGCTTTATAGGCCTTATCTAAAGTTTTTTAAAAATCCGAAAGCTTAAAGTTTTATTGGCGATTTCTGAAAATTGATGATTGGAAGGTGGAGAGTGGATCTCTTGCCTTCACATCGACTTAAGGGGCTATTTATAGTTGTCCAAGGTCGGTTGAGGCTTCAATTAGATTGAATCAGCCAAAATCTATTTATGGTATTTTGGTTGTTCTTCCTCAAGTTGGCCGGAATAGGGATGAATCATCCCTATTCTTATAGGAGAAATGATCCCATCATAGGGCGATCATTTCAGACTTTAATTAGACGGGTCTTTGATGCTTATCCCTCCAGTGACGCGTTGAAGATGAAGGTGGCACTTGAAATGATGTTGTTTCATGCGCTTTAGAGCATTCTGTTGGCGTTCCGTCAAGGCGTCGTTGCGTCTGGTGTTTCGTTAGCGGTCTAGCTAACGGGTGTTAGTCGATCGTCTACTTCTTAGGCGCACGGCGTCTTTGGTTGCAGTCGGGCTATGTGGGCGCGTCTAGGTCATTAGATGAGATCTCAACGCTCATCTAATGGCCCAATTTTCGGCTGTACTTCTTCCTCCGGTTTTGGCTACACCCAATTACAATTTTATTTTTTTATTAAATCCTTAAGAGTTTGTTTGAAATTGTTTTTATTTCACCCTTTTGGTTTTAATTTTGATCTTTTTAAATACACAAAATATTAAAATAAATATGACAAATATTTTACCAATTTTTAAAATATATTAATAAACAATTATTGTAGATGAAATGGATACAACAATTTATTCTAAATTATTTATTTTTGTCCCTTTAATTTTTCCTAAAATTATTTTGAGATAGAATGGGTACAACATTATCCCATATAATTTTTATTTTTATTTTTTTTGGCCTTAACCCTTAATTAATTTAATTAATTACCACAATAATTAATCATAATGAATTGTTTTAATTGGGTTTTTTCCATGGGGTTAATTATTTGGATTTTATTTATTTAAAAATAAATCAAAATTCTTTCTTTTATAAAATTAATATAAAGTTGTGTTATAAACAATTACAAATATTTTTTTATTTATTTGAACTCAAACTTATTTCTTATTTAGAAAATATTTTATTTGAATATTTTAAAACTCGATATTTTACATGTTATTGTTTAGATTTTATTATATTAGATGTTATTTTAATTATTTAACATTTTAAAACTTTATATTTCGGGGTAAAAAATTACAATGGCTTTTCAATTTTTTTTGTTTAAACTAACTCTTTTAAATATATATAATTATATTCACGTCATTTATTCGTTTTCATCATTAAACTCCAAGTTTACACTCAATCTTCATACTTTCATTAAATATTAAATTTATCTTTCTTTTACAAAAATCAATAGAAAATGTTGGAGGGAAAATCAAATTTTACTTGGTCTTGTTTAGAAATTGGAAGATGAAGCAAAGAAATTGGAAGATGATCACCTCCATTAAGATCGGAGGATCTTAAAACTGCATTATCAGCTTTGTGAAGTTCGTAGAAAACAGGAAGTCACATATACAATGAAATCGACTTTGAAATCTGCATTCCCAGTGCGGTTGGCGAGAATTCCCTCAACCATTTCCGTCGTATTTGGTGCACCGCTGTCTACGGTAATCCCCCACCTCCTCCTCCACCTTTGGAGTAAGTCTTTATACTCCAACGGATCATCATTTTTACCCGTGGACTCCACTATGTGGGTTTCCCCACGAAGGAAGTTGGAGGACGGCCTGAACATCTTCCTCGTCGATGGGGATCTCCTCTTCGTTCATTAGCTTAATGGTGGATCTTAAAACGTCATATTTACGCACCAAAAATTGGCACAACAGACGCGGACACTTGGATATCCCTAGTAATAATAGGGAGCCAAATCCAATATCTTGGATTCCACGCTTTTGCTCATCGTTAAGGTTTTGTATCACGTTATACAAACCTTGTGGAGAAGTTTTTGTCTTAAAATATCCATCTTCCATGGCCATATTTTCACTTAAAGAAAAATGCAGAGAGACTGACAATTATCTACAAAATGAATATAATATGGATCATGATTCAACAAATTATTTTCTACAAAATGAAGCCTAAATTCACACTATAATCTAGATCGAAATCTATAAAATAATTTGATCTATATCATGACTCAAAAAACAACCTTATACCAATTGAAAAATAAACCACTTTCAATTTAAACTTTGGAGGTTTTTCAAAAGGATCGTGATTGTGGAAAAGATTACAACAAACTACTATTTTCCAAATTCATATTCTCAAATGATATTATGTTTCTAGTTCTGACAGAAAATTTATCGTCTCCTTTAACGTTCAACAAGAGAAAACAAAGACAAAATCAACACAAAATCAGCACAAATTATATGTTACTCTAACAATTTAGTTAAGGGTTTAAAACGTTCTTCCAATAAAAACTCCAATCCGCACAAAAAATCAGCACAAATAGAAGAACAAATGTTAATCAATCAATGAAAACTCAATTTGCATTTGTTTTACAATCAGTTCATTTCACTATTGTCTCTGCTCCTAATGTTAACGTCCAAAATCGATAATCAAATCGATAAAATGAAACTATTTGAGACGACGTAACATCGATAATCAAATCGAATGGAGATGGATAAATACTGGTGAAGAAAAATTACCAGCGATGTGAAAGTGAAGACCGGTCACAGACAAACGATTTTTCAATAGAAAAAATGACGAGAATTCACCGAGTTGAGGGTATGATTTAGTTTAGCTCTAGTTTATTCCACTCTGTTCGGTCCCAATTTTCTATTGGAAAGACAACGGAGTGCCGGAAATGATCATCGGTCGGTCTATCGGGCCGGAAGAAGGAAGGAAGGAATGAAAGAAGATAGAAAATATAAAAAAAAAAGATTACCTTTTCAACATTTTCATTTCCCACAATGAGATCTGCTATTACAAATGATATTTTCAATTTTGTACCACCTTCATAAAATATGTGGTTTTTCTTTTTCTCTTTAATACTTTTGACTTATTCTTTAAAATAATTATTTTATGTAAAGGTGCATTCCCAATACGGTTGGCGAGAATGCCCTCAACCATTTCCGCCGTATTTGGTGCACCGTTGTCTACAGTAGGGTTATAAACGAATCGAAGCGAATATTACTGTATTCGATTCGTATTCGTGAAACTATTTGAATATTCGTATTCGTATTCGGAATTTTTTCGAATAATTAATGTGAATCGTATTCGATTTGAAATTGATTTTCGTATTATTCGATCCGATTCGAGTATTCGATTCGTTTTTTTTAAAACATATTTTATACAATTTATTCGAAAATTTGAAAATTAATATTTTTACATAATATATAACAGTATTCAATAAAATTACCTAATAAAAATTAAATAATAAAGTTCAAATTACGATTTCAATATTCAACTCTCAATACAATGCAATGCAAGCCATTAATTAAAACTTCCGCGTAACATAACATAAACAATAGTTATCAAAAAGAACATTTCATTAAAGTGGTTTGTAAATCACCGAAGAAATGTGAGTTTCAAGTTTTCAACCGAAGAAATGTATATATGTACTAGGGTTTTAGAATAAATAATATTTATAAAATTAAAATTAATAAAACGATATATATATATAATCGAATATTTAATCGAATATTAGCGAATACGGAATCGAATATCTTGATTTTGTATTCGTATTCGTTTATTAATCGAATCGAATCGAATTGAATATTTTTATTCGAATTCGAATCACAAAATTACGAATACGAATATCAAAATTCGAATACGAATACCGAATCGAATCAAAAGTATTTGATTCATTTACAACCCTAGTCTACGGTAATCATCACCTCCGCCTCCACCTCTGGAGGAAGTCTTTAAACTTAGGGATGTCAATAGGGCGGTTCGGGGCGGGGAATATATTTACCATTCCCGCCCCATTTTAATTTTGGGGATTTTTTTAATAACATCCCCTCCCCGTTCGATTTTTTTTCGGTTTTGGAGAATACTGCGGGGCACCGTTAATATATTTTAAAAAAAAAACATAAATAAAAATTATACAATAAAATTATATAAACGAATTTTTTAATATAATATATATTATAAAATATTAAAATTTTTATATTACTATAAAGAAATAACCTTACTACTCTTATAAAATATAGTGAATAAATAAATATATTGGTGATTTAATATATTTAATTATATTTATGGGGTTCGAGGCAGAATCAGGGTGAAATCGGGCGGGTCAAGACGAGGGACACAAATACCATCCCCGCCCCATCCCCGTTCAGTTTTGGGGAAAAACCGTCCCAAACGGGGCAATTCAATTCGGTTTTCACGGGGCGGTTTCAAATTTCCATCCCTATTTATACTCCAACGGATCATCATTCTTACCCGTAGACTCCATTATGTGGGTTTCCCCACAAAGAAGTTGGAGGACGGCATGAACATCTTCCTCATCGATGGGAATCTCCTCTTCGTTCATAAGTTTAATAGTGGCTCTTGAAACATCGTATTTACGCACCAAAAATTGGCACAATAGGTGCGGACACTGGGATATCCATAGTAATAATAGGGAGCCAAATCCAATATCTTGGATCCCACGCTTTTGCTCATCGTTAAGGTTTTGTATCAAGTTGTCCAAACCTTGTGAAGAAGTCTTTGTCTTAAAATATTCATCTTCCATGGCCATATTTTTACTTAAAGAAAAATGCAGAGAGACTGACAATTATCTACAAAATGAATATAACACGGATCATAATTCAACAAATTATTTTATACCAAATGAAGCAAATTCACACTATAATCTAGATCGAAATTTATAAAATAATTTGATCTATATCATGACTCAAAAACAACCTTATACCATTGAAAAAAAATAAACCACTTTCAGTTTAAACTTTGGAGGTTTTTAAAAGGATCGTAATTGTGGAAAAGATTACAACAAACTACTATTTTCCAAATTCATATTCTCAAATGATATTATATTTCTAGTTCTAACATTAAATTTATCGTCTCCTTTAACGTTCAACAAGAGAAAACAAAGACAAAATCAACACAAAATCAGCACAAATTATATGTTACTCTAACAAGTTAGTTAAGGGTTTAAAATGTTCTTCCATTAAAAACTCCAATCAGCACAAATTATATGTTACTCTAACAAGTTAGTTTAGGGTTTAAAACGTTCTTCCAATAAAAACTCCAATCAGCACAAAATCAGAACAATCAGAAGAACAAGTGTTGATCAATCAATGAAAACTCAATTTGCATTTATTCTACAATCAGTTCATTTCACTATTGCCTCTACTCCAAATGTTAACGCCCAAAATCGATAATCAAATCGATAAAATGAAACTGTTTAATGAAACTATTTGAGACGACGCAACATCGATAATCAAATCGAATAGAGATGGATAAAATACTAGTGAAGAAAAACTTATCGGCGATGTGAAAGTGAAGACCGATCACAGACAAACGATTTGTCACTAGAAAGAATGATGAGATTTCACCGAGTTGAGGGTAGGATTTAGTTTAGCTCCAATTTATTCCACTCTGTTCGGTCCAGTTTTCTATCGAAAAGACAACGGAGTTCCGGAAATGGTCATTGGTTGGTCTATCAGGCCGGAAGAAGGAAGGAAGATAGAAAATATAAAAAAAAAGATTACCTTTTCAACCTTTTCATTTCCCGCAATGAGATCTGATGTTCCAAATGATATATTTTATTTTGTACCACCTTCACAAAATATGTGAGTTTTTCTTTCTCTCTCTTCAATACTTTCGACTTATCTTTTAAAATAATTAATTTTTGTGAAGGTGCATCTCCAGTACGGTTGGCGAGAATGCCCTCAACCATTTCCGTCGTATTTGGTGCACCACTGTCTACGGTAATTCCCCACTTCCGCCTCCACCTTTCGAGGAAGTCTTTATATTCCAACGGATCATCATTCTTACACGTGGACTCCACTATGTGAGTTTCCCCACGAGGAAGTTGGAGGACGGTCTTCCTATATCTTAAAATCATTTTTCAAATGTTAATCTTAGAAATTGGTTTAATATGAGATAAGGATTTTTTTTCTTTTATCTTATTTTAGGAAAAATCATTATAGTTTACCAGACAACTTAAGCCTAATTATCAAATGATCACAAGAATTTGGGTTCTTGAGAAATTTGGGTGTTATATTAATTTGAAATAATATTTACATATTAATTAAATTTATTTACATAATAATTAAGAGGTAATTATCAGAGCTTGTATTCTTCGTTTTCTTTTTTCCTTCGTTCCCTCGTTTCTCTCGGCTTCAACATACTCACTCTCTTCCTTACCATTATAATTTTGTACGATCATCTTCTCCAATTCTTAATCGCACTTCAAAATCGTACTTTCAAAGAGAGAATTCTGATGGGTTCTCTTATGCCTCGTTTGATGAAAGGGTTTTGGGGATAAAATTCAGTTTTTATTCCAAAACCCAAACATCTTAGTCCATCTCCACCCCAAGTATTTATTCTCAAAACCCAAAATGCAGTAAACATCCCATCAAACAGTAATTTATCTCCAACCCAAAAACCCATACTCAAACTCAAAAGAATATTCTCAGAATATTCCTTTTTATAAAATTTTTTAATTTTTTCAATATTATGTATATATTTATCTAAAATTACAAATTGAACCCAAAATTTTACAACAACTTATTAATAACTTTTAAATTCTCATTCAATTAAAGAAAATTTTGATAAAATTAATTATAAATCAATTATTTATACAACTTCATAAAACAAATTAAACATTATTAAATAAACACAAATTACATTTCACAAACAAAAAAATACAACAAAACAATTAAAACATACTTTCCACACATAAAATAAACGATTTATCAATTCTCAGAATTGGTGTATTCCTCCCACAAATGATCAATTAATGCATTACGAAGTTCAATGTGGGCTTCTTTATTTCTTATATTTTTATACCGAGATATGAAATCTTGAAATCAAGTGTTTTCATTTATCACCATTTCGACCTCCGACGAAAGCGTTTCCATTTCAATTTCAATAGGTGCACTAAGGTCACGTTCATCCTCAATAATCATGTTATGCAAAATTATACATGTAGTCATTATATCATACAACACTTCTTTTCTCCAATATTGTACTGGTTCTGCTATAATGGCAAAACGTGATTGAAGAACTCCGAATGCACGTTCAACATCTTTTCTACATGCTTCTTGTTTCATTGCAAAATGTTTTTTCTTCGGGCCACGTGGCTCAAGAATTATTTGCACAATGGTAGACCATTTTGGATATATGCTATCAGCTAAATAATAATCCATGTTATATTCTTTTCCTTGGATTACATAATGAGTTGGAGGAGAAATATCTTGAGTTAGATTCGAGAATAAATGAGATGACTCTAACACGTTTATATCGTTGTTGGTGCCTGGTAAACCAAAATATGCATGCCATATCCAAAGATCATAATCGGCTACAGCTTCAAGAATGATCGTAGGCTTTCCACTACGGCCTGCATATTGTCCAGCCCACGCGGTAGGACAATTTTTCCACTTCCAATGCATGCAATCTAAACTTCCTAACATTCCAGGAAATCCACGTTTCTTGCCAATATAGAGAAGTCTAGAAATATCATTTATTGTTGGCCTTCTAAGATAACGCTCGCCAAATATCTCAATCACAGCTCGACAAAATCTTTTCATACTTTTAATTGCAGTAGACTCTCCAATTTTAATATACTCATCCGTGGCATCTGTCGGAACACCATATGCCAACATACGAAAAACTAGTGTTATTTTTTGTACTGGAGGTAATCCAAGTCTGCCTATGTTGTCCGATCTTTGTTGAAAGTAGCAATCATGATCTTTGACCGTATTAATAATCCAAAGGAACAACGAGCGAGACATTCAATATCTCCAATGAAATATGGTCTCGTTGTACAATGAATTATCTGAAAAATAATCATTGTACAACCTACGATCAACAGCCTCTCGATTACGATTGATAACAATATGTCCAGGAACTAAACCACCATATAATATTTGGTAGTTTTGTTGCTCAAGAAGTTGTTGGATGATCATGTTGTTATTAGTCATAGCACGATATAACATTTCTTGCTTTTTACGATGATCGTTTATGATCATCATAGTATCCGTATCATCTGAAGAAGAAGAATCGCCAACGTTGAGATTCATTTGAGAGAATTGAAGTTTTGGATAAGAAAATATATGTTATAAGTTATGAGTGACTTAATAATATCATGATAATATGTTATGTATTTATAGTAGTGTAATTGAAATAGTGTGTAGCTATTCATGTAAGGTGTGTTAAAAAACGTGATTAACTTTATAGTGTGTAGTCATTCATGTAAGGTGTATTAAAAACGTGATTAACTTTATAGTGTGTAGTCATTCATGTAAGGTGTGTTAAAAAACGTGATTAACTTTATAGTGTTTAGTCATTCATGTAAGGTGTGTTAAAAAACGTGATTAACTTTATAGTGTTTAGTCATTCATGTAAGGTGTGTTAAAAAAACGTGATTAACTTTATAGTGTGTAGTCATTAATGTAAGGTGTGTTAAAAAACGTGATTAACTTTATATTGTGTGGTCATTTCTATGTAAAATGTGTTGATAAACATTGATTCTTTGTAGTGTGTAGTCATTTCCATGTAAGGTGTGTTAAAAAACGTGATTAACTTTATAGTGTGTAGTCATTTCCATGTAAGATGTGTTGATAAACATTGATTCTTTGTATGTGGTAGTCATTTTCCATGTAAGATGTGTTGATAAGCATTGATTCTTTGTAGGGTAGAGTCATTTTCATGTATAAATAGACATGTGGTGGTCCAATATAATTCACTACACCCCACCATTTTAATTCTATCGAATACACACTTACCTACAACTTTTGTTAAAAATGTCTATCCGATCAACTTCCTATAACCACGATGAAGATATATTTTTATGTCGGGTTTATATAGAAATGTCTGAAGATCCAATTATTAGAGTGTACCAATCAAGTGACCGATTATGATCTCGAATAGAAGAAGCTTTCAATAAAGAAAAAGTAGAGCATTGGGAGATTCGTACTAAGAGATCTATGCAGTCCCGATTTGAAACTATCCAAAAAGCAGCAAGGAGACTTCATGTATGCATAAAAGCAGTTGAAAATATGCGTCAAAGCGGTGCTTCAAATGAAGATATTGTGAGTATTAAGGCATTATTTGATTTAATTTTCAATAGTATTATTCTAACAAGTTGTAATTAATTATTTGAACTCGATAGATGCTCAAAGCTAAAATATTGTTAATAAAAGATTCAAAGTTCAAAGCATGTTGGAAGTTCGATCACGTGTGAAACATCGTTAAAAATTTCGAAAAATTTAAAGATTGTTCAACAAGTAGCAAAAGAAATCAATCTTTCTATCGCTCTTCCGAGTCCGACAATCCAACTCCGGAAAACATTGGGCAAACATCCCCTGGTATTTCCTCATTTTCTCTAAACTTAGAGAATTCAGAAAGACCAATCGGGGTGAAAAAAGCAAAACTGAAAAGAAAAAATGATGATAATACATCATCGATCATAAACAATCTGCAAAAAAGAAATAAAAAAGTCAAATGAACAAATTCAATACCAATTGAATAAGAACTATGCACTAAAAGAGATTAATGTCACGGGATGAAATTCGACCCGTGCGGCACTAAGTTAAATCGACTCTGATTCTAGCTTAGAAAGCCTTTTTAAACAATGCAAGAAAAATACAGTGGACTTTAGAAAGAGAAAACTCTTGAGAATAAGATTTTACTGAAAGAATACTTGATAATTATAATATAATACCTCTAAGGTATTTATAGGACTTACAACGTATTAAATTAGGAATTGCCTTCTAATTACAATTTAATTACACTAATTTAGGATATCCTTTCCATAGCAAGAATATCCATACCTAATTTAGAATATCTCTTGTAATATCTTCCTTAATTAGAATATATCTTCTAATCTCTTCCTTGATTAGAATATATCTTTTAATCCCTTCCTTAATTAGAATATCTTCTAATCTCTTCCTTAATTTGTAGATTCATTGGGCCTACTTAGGCAATTGGGCATCCCCTTGAGCTAAGAAGATTGGCGCACTATGAGGACAAAAATTTAATGAGCCTCGACATCCCCTAGATTAGATTGTGACACCAATGGGCCGTAGCATACTCCCCCACCTAAGTCGTGGCCGTCCTCGGTTTGACCTTGGACTGATACTCTTCAACCTCTTCCTTTAAACATTCCCCACACGCCGCTTTACTTTAAGCGGTCCCTCGTATCTGTGCACAAGCCCCTTGAGCACAAATTGGATAGACTTGCATTCTAGAATATTCTAGAAATGCACCTTGTGGGCTTGACATGTGCACCCCATACCAATGGTCCGTGACATTCTCCTCCACCTAATTCGCGGTCGTCCTCGGCACGACCCTAGACCAGTGCATGGTGATCTTCTTTTTGGTGTCCCCTGAACGCTCTTCCTCCCCCTTGCACGTCACGACATCGGGTACACTTATGGCTACCAGCCTTAACCGATATGAGATATTTCCTACACGTCTCTCGATTGAAAACGATCTCTTAAATTTGCGCAAAAGCCCCTTGAATACAGACCGCATAGACTTCAATAGTTGCGGGGTTAACTTCCCCCTTTTCATCGTCCCCTTTCCTAACTGCACGCCCTCTCAGATCTGCCCCTCTCTTCATATTCTTGGTGTCTCCCTTTAAATATGCCTGAGCACGTCCTGCTTCCTTCCCCATGGACTTGGTGCGAGTGAAGGCAGACTAACTTTGGCCCACGTTGCTTATGGCCAAACCTTGTGGATCTGATAGTTTTGTGCTCTAAGTCTTGAGTCGCTCGAAGACCTTGAACTCTCTTTGGACTTCCTTGGGTACTTCTTTTTTTCCATTGAAACCATCCCCATCACACACCCTAACAAAATTGGAAAATGTCTATTTACCACGTTTGTGACCTCAAATGAATCGCATCGCTGAGAACCTGCTTATTCCCTCTAATTCTCTCCTTGTTGGAATCACGCTAGTCTTTCCGTGATCCAAAATGATTAAGGAATCAGAATAAGGCATTATGCAAGCGCGTACCTGATCGCACATTTCTAGTCCCAACACTACGTCGTAGTCTTCCATTGGGACCAAAGTAAATGAGACTGTCCCATTCCAGCCTCCGATCTTGGTGTGCACT
This sequence comes from Impatiens glandulifera, assembly GCF_907164915.1. Classification (NCBI taxonomy): domain Eukaryota; kingdom Viridiplantae; phylum Streptophyta; class Magnoliopsida; order Ericales; family Balsaminaceae; genus Impatiens; species Impatiens glandulifera. The sequence goes on along the minus strand of NC_061862.1, from coordinate 16,901,319 downwards.
CTCCTAGCCTCCCCATTCACCGCTTGACTACATCAAAGGACTTCACTGTCCCTCTTGTTGGGATGATCCGTAGACCCAACACCTTGGCTACTTCTTTTCGCATGAAGTTGTGCGTAGCCCCTATGTCCACTAGTGCCTTGATGCACCTTCCCCGATCCAAGCTTCCACAAACAAAGAGCCCATCCTTGTTTCCTTGATCGGCTTTGCAATACTAGCCTTCACAACATTGAGCAGTCTTAAGGATCCTATTTGAGTCTCTTCTTCATTATCAGAGGACTCAGTTCCTTTAATCGTTGTAACATTTTCCCCCTTTAACGGGCACATAAACTTTATATGATTGTGGGCACCATAAATGTGACACAATCTTGGCTTAACTGAGTCGTCGGTTTTCCCCACAAAGTTTTTATGTGCATGCCCCTTCTTAGATGGACGGTCTCCCCCACCTTTCTCCTAGTTCTGTGGGCGGTCTCCTTCTTCCTCATCATCTCTGATGAACTTCGGCATGTCCACAGACACTTTGAGCTCTATCGGTCTTTCTACAACCGTTATTGCCTCGGAAACGTCACGCACCTTGGCCCTTTGCAACTTCAACTATGCCCAAGTCTTTAGGCCGTTAACAAACGCGAATAGTGCCTCTTGTTCCGTTAGACTAGGTAACTTGAGCATCAACTCCTGGAACTCCTTCACATACTCTTTGATAGTCCTTTTGTGCACAAGTTGACTCAACCTTTTCCTAGCCTCGTACTCGGCATTCTCCGGGAAGAATTGACGTTTGAACTCGGTCTTGAAGTCTTCCCATGTTTCCATCCTCAAGGTCCCTCGTTCAATATCTCCTTCTCGCCTCCTCCACCACAGTAGTGTCATCTCTTATAGGAAGAAAGGTGTCGTCTCCAACTTGTCATGATCAACAATATGCTTGATGCCCGAAAGTACATCTCCATGTTCCAAAGAAAGTCCTCCACTTCCCTTGCACTCCTCGAGCCTTTGAATGAAGTTTGCTTAGGAAAATCCATCTGTTGAGGTGCCGCACCTCTATGTTCTCCTTCATTCCTCCCAATCCGTCTTTCCATCGATTCTAGCCTCCCCAAGATCTCCCTTCGGAGGGCCTCAACCATCGCATGGACTTCTCCCCAGATTGGATCAAGCACTTTCTAGTAGATATCATTAACCTCCCCTCGAACCGATCCCAACACTTCGTCACAAATGCTACGATTCGAACCATTAATGATCCCCATTATCTCATTCTCCAACTTCTCACATTTCTCATCCAACATCGTTACTCTATCGGTCACCGTGCTAAACACTTCGAGAGCTTCTTGGTGCTCACTCATGCCTTCTTCAAACCAGGTCACCCGCGCTTCCATGACAGCACCTCTCTCGGCGGACTTATCCCTCTTGGATCCCTTGTCCTTATGTTGTCCGGTCGGAACGTTAGTGATGGTACTACGTGAATCCATCTCTTGCAGCTTGAATTCGAAAGTACAACCTTGCTCTGATACCACTTGTCACGGGATGAAATTCGATCACTAAGTTAAATCGACTCTGATTCTAGCTTAGAAAGCCTTTTTAAACAATGCAGGAATAATACAATGGACTTTAGAGAGAGAAAACTCTTGAGAATAAGATTGTATTGAAAAAATACTTGATAATTACAATGTAATACCTCTAAGGTATTTATAGGACTTACAACGTATTAAATTAGGAATTGCCTTCTAATTACAATTTAATTACACTAATTTAGGATATCCCTACCTAATTTAGAATATCTCTTGTAATCTATTCCTTCATTAGAAAATATCTTCTAATCCCTTCCTTGATTAGAATATATATCTTTTAATCCCTTCCTTAATTAGAATATATACTTAGGCAACTGGGCCTCCCATTGGGATAAGAAGATTGGCGCACTATGAGGCCAAGAATTTAATGAGCATCGACATCCCCTAGATTGGGTTGTGACACCAATGGGCCGTAACATACTCTCCCACCTAAGTCGTGGCCGTCCTCGGTTCAACCTTGAACTGATACTCTTCAACCTCTTCCTTGAAACATTCCTCACACGCCGCTTACTTTAAGCGGTCCCTCATATTTGTGCACAAGCCCCTCGAGCACATATTGCATAAACTTGCATTCTCGAATATTTTAGAATTGCACATTGTGGGCTTGACATGTGCACCCCATACCAATGAGTTGTGACATTAAGGAAGAAAACAAAATTTTATTGCAAGATTCGAGTTCCATAAAAGATCTAAATGTTCGAGCATTTATTAAAGCTGAACAAGCACGTATTTAAAAAAAAAGAGTTAAAGATCAAGGTCAACCAGATCCATCCACAACGAACACATTTTCAGAATATTTCAATGATCTTGGAGGAAGTGGTGCAAATTTACCATATTATTAATTATATTTTTATTATCCATCTTGTATTTTATATGTAATCGAAATGTCTTTTTCAATTTCTTAGTTATGTAATCGGAATGTCTTTTTCAATTTCTTAATTATGTAATGGATTATTGTATTTTTTCGGTTTTTCTACGTGTTTTATTTTATTAAAATTATTTTTATTTTTATCAATATTATTTATTATTATAAATTTATAATACGTAAAAAATATAAAATTTAAATATAAACAAATTTAAATATAATGTAATCATATAAACAAGTTAAAATTATTATGAACTAAACATATAAATAAATTAAAATATAAATAAATTATATAAATAAATTAAAATATAAATAAATAAAATATGTAAACAAATTAAAATATAAATTAATTATATAAATTAATTAAAAACAAACTAAAAGGACTGAACTAAAAGTTTAAAAAAAAATTTGAGTATGTGAACAGTGTCCTGCATATTTGGGTGTAAAAGAAAGATATTTTTCAGGAAAATCCAAAATGCAGTTGAGTTTGCAGTTGGATTGAAGATGATCTTCTCAATCATCAAATCAAATAATTTTATCATTTAAATATCAAAACTACCATCTAATTTTATTCTCTCTAAACCATCATTTTATTACCTACATCATATCCTCTAAAGTCAAATGACAAATTAATCTTCAAATTTTAAAAACAAATTTTAAACCTTTCCTCTCAAACAAGTCCTTATAGTAGACGAAGTTGGCGCGTGAAACGTTTTACGGGTAGGTTCATTGTGGGATTGAAGGTTCAGTAATTCCGTGGTGAAGATGAAGAGGAACACATTGGATATGAGGAAGAAGAAGAATCAGGAGGTCGGAAAGGAAGAAATCGCTGAGGACTGGTATTTTGTTTGCAAAGATGGTGGTTCCTTAATTGTTTGCGACTACAAGTAAGAAGCTTAAGCCATCGTGTCTTGATTCCCCTAGTTTTTCATTAAATTGACTTTGTCTGTTAGTTTTGGAAGCTTGAGTGGTGAAAGGGAAAAACATGATTGTAATTTGGTTTATTGGTTGCAGAGGGTGTCTAAAAGCTTATCATCCTGAGTGTGTGTGTGGAGAAGGAGGACTCTTTTTTGGATAGTAAAAGCAAATGGACTTGTGGTAAGTAATCAAATTATATTACAACATCTTTTTCTTTCCTTTTGATTTGAAAAAACATCCTTCTTTTTTCAGGAAAGAAAGTCATGTAATGAAATTAGCATGCAACAATTTCCCATAGTTGGTGTTGCAGTTTCAATTATGGAACTTCAACTTTTTTCCTTTTTTATTTTGACAAGTGAGAAACTTTTTATTATGCATCCATTATTGCAATTGATTTGAAAGTTATCATTAATGGTTTGAAACCTTTACTGGTATCAATTAAATTGATTTGGGTACCTTTCGACGTCAAATGATCAAAATGTCCTGGTGTCCTTTGTTCAAAGATCTTATATATCAGGAATCTCAGCAGAAACAATTAAATTCAGAGTTGCATCTCTACATTTAATGTTTTACAAATACTGAAATTTAGTTAGGCTTGCATTTTAGTCTTAAAACTGAAACAACTTTACTTCAATAGGATGAGTATAAACAATCTGAAATTGACACCATTCCTTGTATATTCATGTACTTCAGTAGTTACACTAATGCCATGCTACATGATTTTCATTGTCTATTATAGGATGGCATTCTTGTTTCAATTGCAATAAGCCTTCAAAGTATCATTGCTTTTTCTGTCCAAGTGCTGTGTGCCAACATTGTTCCAATATTCTTGAGTTTGCACGTGTTAGAGACACCAAAGGGTTCTGCCATAACTGTCTGAAGCTTGCACTACTTGGAGAGGCAAACAAAACCGAAGACTCTGATGAGGTATGCTTGATTTTTTTTTTGGAAACCAATGATATTAATAGACACAGTATTTTCTCTATAATAATAAGCTTGGATTGATATTTTCTACACCAGAGTATAATGGTTTGCACAAGGAAAGTAATAAAGTAAAGAGAAAATTATCTTTTATGTGTAGGTTTGACTGAAAATTTTCTGTTTACTTGAATGTTGGTCTAGACTATTTGCTTGATTCTTGCAAGTTAAAGGGTATATATTAGAATTGTTTGACATTATGGGCATATATCAAAATTGCTAGAAATAAATTTTCCAGGCATATTTTAGTAATCAGTCTAGTAAATCTGCTGTTAATAATTACAGGCAAAGTTCTTCCTAATTTTTGTAACTGTTTACAATTGTTTTCAGTACATGTTTTCATAGTGTTTGGGATTTCACTTCAATTTTAATTTGTCTTTGTTATACAGGAATTTGTAGATTTCAGTAATAGAGACACATTTGAGTGCCTATTCTTGGAATACTGGCTTATAATTAAGGAGGAGGAGAAGTTGACATCGGGTGATCTTCAATCTACAGATATTTTTCTCAAAAATTGGAACAAAAGAATTACTTCTGAGTCCGAGTCTGAGTCTAAAAGTTCAGAAAGCGATACAATGTCAAACTCCTCTACTGAAGATGTTATTGAAATTGAAAAGCCCAAACAAGTCAAGAAGAGATCCAAAGTTGAATCGTCTACAAGCAAAACCAGAATTGGCCAAACCAAAACAGAAGTTTGTTGCCTGGGGATCGGAAGCTCTCATACAATTCCTTAAATCTATTGGTAAACAGACAAGCGAGAGATTATCACAGTATGAGGCGGCCTCTATCGTTGGCCGGTACATCAGGGTGAACAACCTATCTGATCCGGTGCAGAAAAGGAGGATTTTTTGTGATGCGAGATTAGAATCTCTGTTTTAAGAAGAAAACATTTAACAGAAACAAACTATGCGACTACCTTGAACCCCATTTTATTGAAAACATTGAAGTAACCGAAGATGAACTATTGTCGAATTATTCGGAAGAAGATGATTGTGAACTGTTAGTGTCCACTAAAAAGAAAAGAACATCTTGCATAAATAAGGAGAGGTTGCTGAAATTGAGAAAGTGCAGGAGGCGCCAAAAAGCCGATTTGCATCCATTGTCAAAGAAAACATCAAAATTGTCTTCCTGATGAAGAGTCTAGTGAAACAATTGTTGGATAACCTGCCTGAGGATTTTGATTCCAAAGTAGTAGGCTGCTTTGTGAAAATCAGATCATACCCATTGGACTACTTGCAGAAAAACAGATGTCAACTCGCTTTAATAAGAGGTGTGTATTTGTACATATTTCATGCATTCACAATAATCAACTACATCAGTTTTTCTGTTTTTTCACCTATTTTTTTTTATGTTTTCATTGGATCCACTTATTGGAACTATTGTTAATCTACATCATACTTTGCCAGGCGTGAATCGGATTTTGGAGAATGATGAGATGAAGGTTACCCTTAGTGGTGTCAATTTAAGTAAGTTTCAGGTTGACGGGTTCAATGATTCTAACATAAACCTGACCTGTTTAATAATTTGGGTCAAAAATCTCTAACTTGAACCTGACCTGTTTATTTGTGTTTGACCTGAACCAACTCGTTTGACCCGATTTACCTAACTTAACTCGAACCAAACCCGATGTAATTAATTCATATCTCTATTTTTCAAATTAAAATGACATTAGTACAAAATAAAAATGAAGTTAAATCACAAATTCACTTATACAAAATTTTACAAAAGAAAATGAATGAGTAACTAAAAAAGAATAACACAAAACTCAACAAAGAAACTTGTAAACTGGTTATTGGGTCTACTTTAGGTCATGTCAGGTCGATCCGAATTTGACTTGTTTATTAATCAGTTTAAAGAGGTCGACCTGATTTTGACCCGAACAAAAAAACACATGACCCTAACTTGATTTTTTCGTGTTCGGTTTGGGTCGTGTTTTCGTGTCGTGTCCAAAATTGTCAGCCCTAGTTACCCTACAAGCTTCAACTGGGTTAATAGACGTTGACTTAGACATAGAGAAACTTTTAGATGTTATATTCACCGAGGTAATCACAATTTAATAGACTTCTTCTTGCTTATCTTCATCCCGTTCAATTCCACCCTTTGTTTTTGTGTGTTTTTTTGGTTGTTTTGGTTAAGAGGAAGGTGCAAGTAAGTTGCAAATCATGAACTTCTTAAAGAAGAAATATGAGTTTCAACCAGCCTACTGTCTCTGGTATCTAGTTCTGGAAAGAGTTTGATGTGGGGACAGAATTCAATAGGTTTTTTACTGTGTATTTTTTGCTGTGAAATGATATTTTGGTTCTTTTATGAAGAACTGGATGACTTGAGGACCGTTTAATCCCCAGGCCTACTGTAGTAAGTAATCTCATGTGCTTTTAAAACATGCTGTGTTTGTTATATAATGTGACTTTCATTTGGAAGCTTTTGACTTCCTACATGGGCGAGGTCGACATATACCTCCACTTAGTTGTCAATTGTATCTAAAAATGTGTGCTTTTATATTCGAACCTAATGTTGTTTACTGTGTTAGGCGGACCTTGAACTGAAGGCCAAATCTTTGCATGTCGATATCACAAATCATGTATGTGTTTTCATAAAAGTTCCTATTTTGTGAAGGAGTACTTATGTAGCTAATCTTCTCTTTGTATTGGAAAATGTTTCAGGCAATTGACAAGGAATTAGAATCTTTGGTAAATAAAATCCATACATGCAATGAGAAAGGGTGGAGATTAGAATATCCTTTCTAATGGTTCTTGTAGATTTTCATTGCTGTTTTTCATGGATTAAAACTAAATTGACCCTTGAAACGGTTTATAAAGAGTTGGGCAATTTCTCATGCTTCGCACTGTTTTTTTTTTCATCTGAAAATGTTGTCCTTAACCTGCCTAGTGATTTACATTGTTTGAACACCTAGCGAGGAGAGAACTGCTTAAATCACCAGAAGAAAGGACTAGAATGGTAGAGATGATTCCTCAGGTGGTTGCTGCTCCTGCAGAGATCGATATGATGGAACCTCCTGTCCGTAACGAGGAAGCCACTGAAATTGTCTTATATTGAATGAAAGCTAAGACTGGAAGTGGTGAAAAGATGGAACTAACAAGGATATGATCTATGGAACTATCTTTTGGCTGAAAAACATTTCTCTTATTGGATTTTGGGGACTCCATTACCTAGGTAAAGAGAACATGTGGTTTTACATGTCCCTTCTGAAAATTATTCTAGATATATGGCCTTTTCTGTAGGCTGATTCTCATTTTGTGCTTGTCTTTCCTTTCATAAGAAAATCAACACTTTATGCCTATAGACAATGGGTTTTAATATTTTAATGCAGGGAGATAGAAACATCATGAAAACTAAGCTTATACATTCAATGTCTCACTTCTTTAGATAGTTGCTTTAATATCTTCTTGTCTATTTTTTGGGTCCATATAGGGTTATTGGAATAATCTGTGGATTATATAGGGTTGTTTGGTACAAATTTGAAATAAGTGTTTTTTTTTGGTAAAAATTAGTTAAAAAAAAGATAATAATATATAATGATAAAATATATTTTTTTTATAATAAAATAGATGATATTTTATATTTTTTTGTTAATGAATTTAGTAAATTTGTGATGAAATAATTTAAATTGTATTAATATATTCATAATTTTAAAAGAAAAATTGGAGTATTATGATTAATAAATGAAGTTAAGAGAGAATTAAAATTTTATATATATATATATATATTTTTAAAATTTTAATATATTAAATATTATTTTATTCAATTATATAATTTAATTTATTAATTAAAATATAAAATAATTTATAAATTGGTGAGTAGAGTTTTAGTGATTACATAGTGTCTCTCTCGAATCGAGTTTGAATACAACAAATTGGTTTTTGAAAACGTTGATTCGAGTATGACATCTAACACTAGGTTATTTAGTCCAATTTATAATGAGAGGGTTCAGAAAGATGGAACATGTAGCGTGCTGACTATTGAAGTGACCTGATGATGTTGTGTATAGCAGTTCGTCGAGGTGCTTCCAAGCATTGTTATAGGGATCTTTCTTTGATGTTTATCCTAACAAGGATAATTCTTGGGAATCCTGTTTCACAGAACTTAACAAAGTACACGTAAAATCCATGGAGTAAAGATGATCTTAGGTATTGAAACATTAATTCATGTCAATCATGAATATCAACAAATTATTCATGTGTTAGTCATGTACAAATGGCTAATGTTGTCGTTATGAGATATATCGGGAACATGAAAATTTTAGTAACGTTTCATGTGGGTTACTAACAAGTAACACTTTCAGGGTGATCATAAACGTATGATCATGAGACTATCAACAGATGAGTCTTGGTAAGGAAGTTAACAAACTTTCCTATGGAGTTTACTAATAAGTAATACATCGTGTGATAATGTATATATATGATCATGGTACCATCAATGTTTATTGCGGAAGTTAACAAACTTTCCGTGAAGGTCACTCATAGATGATGTAAAAACGATCATGTATAAATGATCGCGGTTCCATCAACAGATAGGCTTACGTGTTATTGTGAACTGGGAATAGAACATTTATCGAAGAACGAGACCTTATTAGAGAATGGGATTTTATCGGAGTACCTATCGCGAGATAGGATTTGAACAGGATCATGTACGAACAATCGATGTGCTTGTCAATAAATAAGGCTTAGATACATATTGAGTGATAGGGTTTGAGATACTTATTCGGATGATAGGATTTGGATACATATTCAGATGATAGGGTTTGAACAGGATCATTTACGAATGATCGATGTGCTTGAGTATCTTATCAAAAGATGACATGATCATTGCGCTTGTTGACAAACAAAGCTTGGATACTATCGAGAGATAGGATTTTGAGGTACATATTTGAATGACAGGGTTTTGATACCTATTCGGACGATAGAGTTTTGTCAAAAATATTTGAGCTTAGTGATGTTGAGAGAGGTGATACCTATCGAGATATAGGATTTTGGCCGAATCGTATACAAGCGATGTCTCAACCTATTGACAAATAGGGTTTTTAGACGGAATCGTGTACGAACGATTAACACACCTATCATTAGATAGGGTTTTTAGCGGAACCGTATTCAAATGATGTCTCGACCTATCGACATATAGGGTTTATAGGCGGAATCGTGTACGAACGATTAACGCGCCTATCAACATATAAGGTTTCTAGTAGAACCATATACAAATGATGTCTCGACATATCGTCAGATAGGGTTTACAGGCAGAATCGTATATGAACGATTAGCACACCTATCAATAAATAAGGTTTCTAGAGGAACCATATACAAATGATGTCTCGACCTATCGACAAATAGGGTTTACAGATGGAATCGTGTACGAATGATAGCGCACCTAACAACATATAGGGTTTAGCGGAACCATATACAAATATGTCTCGACCTATCGACATATAAGGTTTACAGGCGGAATCGTGTACAAATGATTAGCGCACCTATCAACAGACAGGGTTTCTAGCGGAACCATATACAAATGATGTCTTGACCTATCAATATATAGGGTTTTGAGTGGATCATGTACGTATGATCTCAGATCCTTGTCGACAGACAAGATTGTTTACGAATCATTTTATAAATGATATCCATGCTTGTTAACAAACAAGGCTTACATCGGAATCGTGGCACAAACATTTTCTTGTACATATCATCAGATAGGGTTTAGATGCCTAACTACAATTAGGGTTTTTAATGGAATCGTATAAAAACGATCTATCGCACCTATCAATAGATAGGGTTTAGAATAGGATTGTGTAAAAACGATCTATCACACCTATCAATAGATAAGGTTTAGAATAGGATTGTGTAAAAACGATTTATCGCACCTATCAACGGATAGAGTTTATATACCTAACTACAATTAGGGTTTTAGCGATATTGTATAAAAACGATTTATCGCACCTATCAACGGATAGGGTTTTGGGATACGTAATAACAATTAGGGTTTAAAACGGGATTCTGTACAAACGATGTCATGTACTTATCAATAGATATGGTTTAATACCTAATTACAATTATAGTTTTTAGCGAAATTGTATATAAAAATATATCACACCTATCAACATATAGGGTGTTGGATACCTAACTATAATTAGGGTTTAGAACGGGATCATGTACGAACGATCTCACGTACTTATCAATAGATAGGATTTAGATATCTAACTACAATTATGTTTTTTAGCAAAATCGTATAAAAAATGATATATCGCACCTATCAACATATAGGGTTTGGGATACCTAACCACAATTACGGTTTAGAATATGATCGTGTACGAACGATCTCACGTACCTATCAACAAATAGGTTTTAGATACCTACCTACAATTAGGGTTTTTAGTAGAATCGTATAAAAACAATCTATCGCACCTATCAATAGATAGAGTTTTGGGATACCTAACCACAATTAGGGTTTAGAGCGGGATCGTGTATAAAACATTTCACGTACCTATCAACATATAGGGTTTAAGAGACTGAATTTCGCTTATTTTTATTTTGTGGTGGCGGTCGTGGCTCTATGTCTTTTAAGGGAATATTTCAACAAAATCTATGTTTCCCTTTTTTTCCAAAATGACTTTCGCAACTGATTTTAAAATAAGTCGGTGTTTTTAAGGTCTTATTTATGGATAGATGACTCGTGTTTTTGGATAAAGAAACATTTTTTGTTTCCCCAATTCCTATCCTTGTTTATCTCTTTTCTTTTTCGAGATTGGAATGAACATTGATCCCTTGGAATGAATAATGATGTTTTCAAATCAAAACGTATTTGGGGCTAAGCTTTGAACATATTTTCCATCCTTTGTGATGATTTTTCTTTCATCAAGGAATAAGATTTCTTTCCCCAATTTTCGAAATATCGGCTATAAATTCGATCTCGTGTATAAACGATTATCCATAATGATAACCCTCGATGAAGGTGGTCAACACCTTGACATTTTGATAAAAGAGTGCAACTTATTTTTGGTTGATCGTCCCTGAACCACATTTCTTGAAAGTCCAACTTATCGCAAAAACATTTTGGAGAGGTTTTATCAACTTTCTTCTTTGAGTTTTAATTTGCCAATATTCTTTTTTTTTTCTTTTGTTGACTCGCGGGTATATCTAGTAGAATCGGTACATCTTTGCCTTTGTCGTAGCAATCAAGACTAGAGTCTAGGTAGGCAACGGATGATGATTTCAATACTTCAACCATTTGGGTCGTTTTCATTTTCCTTTCTCGGGGGTATATCTAGTAAAATTAGTATATTTTGTTTTTTCCATAACAATCTTGACTAGAGTCTGAGTGAGCACGAAAGGTGATTTCAATACCTCAACCAACATAAGAATATTTTTCAATTTTTTTTGAGATTTTCGGAGTTTATTCCGGTTTTCTTTTGGAATTTTCATTTTTTTCTTCTCAAAGCATGAGTTTCAAACCTCTAATTCTTCTACAAACATACATATGAAGTGTCCTTTCTCAATTTGGGGCTCTAGGCTCGCTTTTATGGGGTTTATTCAGATTCTTTTTTTTTACAAAAATCTTCAATAAAGGGTTGCTCTTAGGATAATCGTTTACAAACGAAAAAGAGATTATGACTGATATCTCTTGAATCAATTTGTTTATGAGAATATCACTCAAAAGGAAGCGATGCTCTTGGATTTTCCCCTAATTGTTTCTTAAAATCCTAAACATCGTCTCTAGGATAAGATCAAGGTTTTCTTCCTTTCTCAAAAGATTTTCTTTCTCTCTTGAGGAAGGGACTAAGGGGTTTATTTATATAAATGAGACCGAGCCCGTAAACATGTTGCATGCATATCTTCTCTTCTTTATTTTATTTTTTGCACTTAGAAGAATCGGGTCTTTGTATCTCGGACATGAGTCCTCTGTCTATGTTGCAAGTTGTACAAAACTTGGGATTGGATTTTGTTGAGATAAGCTTATTTCAAGGTCGAGTTTTAAACTGTTCTGCGCATAGCTTGATATTATACAAAATATCTTTTAAGCGCAGCAAAATTTCTTGTCCCAATGAACTCTTCGTATTCTAGATTAAATAGGCGAACAACTCCTCTTAAGTAGGAAGGGTCCTTCCCATTGGGGTCGAAACTTATCCCTAGGGTCTAGGAGTTCCCAGGTTCGTCTGAGAACTAGATAACCTTCTTTGAAGTTTCTAGGTTTTACCTTCCTATTGAAGGTGTTTTACATGCATTTTTGGTAGGCCTTAGTTTTACATAGAGCATTTAACATCTTGTCCTCCATTAACGTTAGTTGGTCATATCGAGACTTGAGCTAGTCTTCTTCTATGACATGGTTCTCTAAGAGTATTCTTAGAGTTGGAATCTCAATTTAGATGGGTTGTAAAGCGTCCATGCTATAAACTAGAGAGTATGGAGTTTCGTCCTTCGAGATTCGAGCGGTTGTACGATATTCCCATATGACATATGTCAATTTCTCATGATAGTCCTTATACGTGCTGGTCATCTTCTTGATTATCATAATCATATTTTTGTTTACCGTTTCGACCACACCATTGGTTTGGGATTTATAGAGCGATGACTTGTGATGCTCAATCTTGAAACTGTCGAGCAATTGTAACACTTTTCCTTGGAATTTTCGACCATTGTCTGAAATTAGGGCGTGATGAACTCCATATCTAGCGATGATGCTAGTTCGGATGAACTTTTCCACTTGATATGATATTAGAACCTTGTAGGAGGTTGTTTCAACCCATTTGGTGAAGTAGTCTTTTGCGACGAGTATGAACTCGTGTCCATTTGATGCGTGGGGATAGATTTTTCCAATTACGTCGATGCCCCATGTAGAAGAAGGCCAAGGGATGTCATGTTATAGAGGAACGAGACCCGTGTATGCACTGATGACAGCTCCTTACATAGCTCACACATTCTTGTTTGAGGTTTTGCCAATAATATCTCAAACGAAGTATTTTCTTGGCTAAAGTCATTTCATTCATGTGTGGGCCACATGTCCGCTTTCATTCATGATTGTTTATGTAGAGTATGTTTTGTCCGTCGAAAGATCGACGATAAAGTCTATTGGCAATCCAAGCATTAGAAAATAGATTTGATTTAATTCAATATATATATTTTTTAAATTGTTAGTGATTCAAAAAACCTTTCATTTTTGAATGAAGAAAAAAAGGATCTTTTGTGCATAATCTTGTATAATCTCGAATGTTATCAATTATGTGTGATGAGTCGACATCAAGGTGTTTAACGACTCCGTCTAGTTTGTGAAATATTGGCGCAAAGCCCGCCGTTCCTTAGCTTTGAAGTGGGAATGATATTCTCCATACTCAATGTACTTCTAGAGAGTATCATACCAGGGTTTAACAGCATTGTCACAAGAAGTGATTGCTCCTGATTCAAAAGAAGGTCGTTATTTTTGTCGGATTTTTAGATGTTTGACTTTGATTCCATTGGGAATTTGAGTCATGTCTGCCAAATTAGTCAGGGCGTCCGCGGAATGGTTTTAGCTTCTTAGAGTGTGAAAAAATGACACTTGATCAAATTTGTTCATAAGTTTGGTCAGGTGGGCATGGGGGATTTCAAGTTTTCCCCTTTCACTTGCCACGTGTCATTTACATGGGAAATAACTAGGTTAGAGTCACCAACGACTTCTAGCTTGGTTGCCCCCTTTTCATATGCATATTTGAGACTTAAGAGACATGCCTCGTATTCGGCCTCGTTATTGGTGACAGAATATTCGAGTTTTATGGATATTGGGTTGTACGTCCCTTTTGGGTCAACTAACAAAATCCCAATTTTGTAACCCTACTTTCTAAAAGTTGTGTCAAATATTAGTTTCCATGTGTCTGATGTTACACTCATAATTCCCTCATCGGATAATTCGAGTTCGTCTTCTGACTGAACAATGATGGGTTATTCAGCAAGGAAGTATGCAACAACGCTTACTTTGATAGACTTCTGTACCATGTAGGCTATATCGTATTCGGATAATATCATCATCATCATCCATTTGGCTAGCCTTGGTGATAAAAGAGTTCGTTGAAACAAGAAAAAGGTAAAAGTCATTTTATTTTTTATCCTTCTGATGGATTTTTTTAGTATTGGTTGTTTCCTCATTTTCATTTCTACCACTCAAATTTGAGTTGGTGTTATATTTTGTTTCGTTTGACATCTTGTTTATTCGAATCGGATTTTTCATCTTGTAATTTTTTAATTCGAATAATAATTCCAACTTTTGATGGGTTGTTTACTGCTCATACCCGCCAATTGTTTTGGTGATGCTTTCTCAAGTCTGAGTACATCCCTTTTTATAGCAAAGGAAATTAAGTTGCTAGATCTATAGTTGTTTATTTTTTGTTTCAATAAATAATTATCATCTTTTGATTTATGTAGATGAATAATTATCACATGAAAGAATATTTTTCAACGTTGCTTTTCAACCCATGGATAAAGACAAATTTCATTGACGCTCGGAATCTGTGATAGAGATTTTTTCGACACTGCATGATTGACTTGTTCAGATTACTTTACCTCTTAACTCATCATTATGAAACTCAAACAAGTTCGTAATTGGAGTCATACCGAAGACATTTTAATATTGTTGGATCTCCTCCATTAGAATTTTAATTTTTATAAATTTGTCATACTATTTCATATTTAAATTCTTATTTTAGTTGTTTTTTATATTTTTTAGATGTTATTTTGTATTATTTATAATTTAAAATTTTTTGATAAGTTATATATGCACCTTTTTATATATATATAAAAACTAAAAAATAAATTAATAAGTTCTTATTTAAATGAATGATAATTAACCTTTTAAAATTAATAATAAATAAATAAATAAATAAAGTTAACCAACATAAGCAACTTGAAATTTTAATATTATATAAAATAATAATAATAATAAAAAAGAAAAGTTAACCAACATAAGCAACTTGAAATTTTAATATTAAATTAAAATATATAACATTATCAGCATATTAATTAATGATCTCCCCAAAACACAATATTCCCATATTTGAGAAACTCCTCAGTTTAGTGAATGTCAGTTTGGAAAATAGATTAATCAGATAATTTGAGAATAATTCAATATTGAAATTTGTTTATACTTATTTATGTAATGCTAAATAATTTTCAGTAATTCAATATTGAAATTTGTTTTACTTATTTATGCAATTCAACTTTAAAGGATTGAGATAATATATGAAAAATATATATTTCCCTTTTATTTTGGAAACATGTAGTGACCAATATAATAAGAAATCTTTCATATTTAGAAAATCCTCATTTGTCTTAAAAAAAATGCAAAGTACTCTTTGGGTTACAGATACGATAAAACATATAAAACACAAAATTTTACCTTAGATTTTTCTATCGGGTCGAAATAATCTAATTCTATGCAATTTAGTGTTTTTTTTAAAAAACGGTTAAAACCATTTCATTAAAATCTCAAAAGTGAGAAGGCTAAGAATCAAAGCTAGACAAATTTTAGTTATGATTAAATAATGACAATCAAACGACCCTAAAGAACCTGATTAGTAACAATTAAACATACAAGAAACAGAGATTATAAACAAAGATTACAAACTGTATCAAATCCTAATTATCTCAATCAGGATTTTTATTTCTATATGAACCTGATGTTTCAACATGTTGTCTTCCTCTTCCCCTTGTCTTTCATCTTCCCCTTCCCCTTCCTCTTGTAATGAAAAGGGGATGAACTGAAGATGTTAATGAATATTGCTTATTCTCATTTTGATTTCTTTCTTTATATGAACCCGTTCTGATTTGATAGAAAGAATTATTATTCAGGATTTTCGAGTTCTTCACCTTATTGTTCTCAACTTGAATTTTGAGAGAATTGTCTTTATTTCCTTCAACTTCAACTTTAGAACTCTCAGCAACTTTAGATTCCTCTGTATCAACATTAGAATTCTCTTCTTCCTCTTGATTAACCTGAGTATCTTCCTCTTTATTTTCATCAGCAACCACTTCAACTTGATTTGATTGAGAATCTTCAACTATCTCTTCAACATGATTAGGTTGAGGTTTCACCTCCTTCTTCGTACTACTTTCTTCTTGTACAAAATTTTTTTATCTTTTGTTTCATGTTCTTTAACCACATTTTGTTCTTTGAAAATATGCCTCACTGTTTCATTTACATGCATCTTTACTTTCTGGCCTTTATAAATTTTCTTATTTTCTTCCTTAGCCAAATCACACTTTGGGCTTGCATGTTGGAAGGTATTGCAGAAAGAGCATCTGTCTGGCCTCCACTCATAAGTGATTTTCATGACAGTAGGTTTTCCTTTTCTGTCTGCTACGGTCATACTTTTTGGGAGTGTGCTTCTAGGATGCACCTCAATGTTAATTCTAGCAAATGATAGGTGCTCTCCTCCTTCAGTAATTGGATACATGTATAATGGTCTACCCAATAAACCTGCAAAATGACTAAGTGATTCAGAATTGTACATATGTATAGGTATATTCCAGAGCTTGAACCATATTTATGCAGTTTCTTTTTCCTTACTCAATAGGTTCAAGTCTTCAGACTATTTTTCCAATTTCATATAGTTGGATCATATATATGTATGCTCATTTTCTAGAATTTCCTCCAGATTAGATCCCTTCTTGAATTTAATGAAATATAAATCATGGACATTCGCAGAAATCTTCTCCTGCCTTTTTTCTTCTCATTGCTTTAATAGTGCATCTTTAGTAATTGGGAAGGATATTCTGTTTTTCCTTATGTAGTTTCCCACAAGTACATTTCCCATTTCTTTATACAGTTTTCCTCTATTTCAGTAGGCAATTTAAATTCAAATTTAGAATTCAATACATCCACTTTTGTCTGTGTATTACCCAAGTAGATTTTCCCTTTATAGGCATGATCTTCTGACTTTTTTGCATTGTTTTTCTTTCATATTTCATTAGTTTTCCATGTCGAGTTGCTCATAATAGTATATGACTTAGATTTGGGAGTCTTCATCAGCTCTTTCATTGTAGCAACTGACCATTGAACAATTTCTTCATGTTCTTCTTTTTACAGCAGATTTCAGTCTTGAAGATAGTGGATGTTGAGTTGAATTGTAATATGTTGTGTTTTCTCCTTATTGATGACAATTTCTCCCTTTTGACATACATAAGGAGTTTTGTAATCTGATTCTTAAGCCCAAATATATTAGCTCTTTCATTATAGCGTATCTTCCAAGCTCCTTCATCATCCCCCTGTTTTCCTGCATCATTTTTAACAGGAATTTTCTCATTAGCAGTTGGAGCAGATTGCTTACATGTGTTGGTATCTTGTTGTTCTTTGATAACTTCTTCAGCAATTCTTTCAATTTCTTTGACGGTTTCTTCCTTGATTCTTTCCAGCACAAAATCCATAACTTCTTTAAATTTATTACTTTTGTTCTTTCCCTTCCCCATGATGGCAGAAACAAAGAAAAAGAACAGAGTAATTGCAAGAAACCTAAGAAATGATCACAGATAAATCGCAATCGAGGGCAAATTCCAGCGATGTTTACAAATGCACAAGAAACCCTAAACTAAAGCACCTTAGTGGATCACTTATGACGCAAGACAATATCGTGTCGCCCGTGTAGATCGGGTTGTGCCGCATGTGCCAATCGTGTCGCCCATGTCGATCGCGTTTCCTTTGATAAATGGTGATTTCAGTGCCGATTTGATATTTTCGACTCAAGACAATATCGTATCACATATGACGATCGTGTCGTATGTGCCTATCATGCAATTTAGTTTCTTAATTGATACAAGCCGGAGCAATAAATTTTAGAAAAGATAAAGACAAAGTTAGTATAACTCAACGAAATATTCAATGAAAGTAAGTCCACGAATCAACGTGGCATGATAGGTGGGTAGGAGAGAGAAATTTTTCAAAATGTTCCGAAACAGCTTCTTAATGTCCCGAAACAGTCATTTCGGGTCCCGAAATTACCGTTTTGGGACCCGAAATGAGTGATTTTTGGACCCAAACGACCATTTTAGGACAAAAAATTGTTTTTTTTCTCCCGAAATGAGCGCTTTTGGGACGTGGGGACAACCTGGCAAGCCACGTCGGATTCGTGGACCTGCTTTCGTTGAATCATTCGTTAAGTTTATCAATCCTCTATGTAAAATGGTTGATGATATTTTATTTCCCTTTTGTAGATGTAAATAATTCTACAGACCCTTTTTTGTTTTAATTCCTTGTACGATTGAATTTTGATATAGTTGAATAAATATTTAATGATTAATATGCTTCTAAGTAAATAAACAATACTAAGGAACATATTATTATATAAATTAAGGAAATATTTTTTCCTAATATATATAATTGTAAGAATTGTACATATTAAAGAATGGGTTCTTGGCTATAGACTTAGGGTGTAAGGTTTTGTCAAAAGAATAAACATGGTTTTAAAAAATAAATGAAATATAAATAATTAAATTTCTAAGTGTAATGTCTTTTGTAGTTCTATTTCTAAGTATTTTAGAAACTTTTAATAGTGTCCATTATAAAATAAAATTAGAATATTATTTTATGAACAAACAGTCTTTATGCATCGATAATTAAATGTAAGTATGGTTATGATTGGTCTGGTTGGTTCACAAAAATTGTCTAATTATCCAGCAGGGAGTAGCATTTGGAGGGAAATTTATTCTATGTGGAAATATTTTCGTGAGCAATCTAGATTCATTGTAGGGAATGGTTCTTCGATCAAATTTTGGGACGACAGTTGATGTAGTGTCAAAAGTCTAGCTACGACGTATCATAAGCTTGATTCCATTGTTGTATGTAGAAATGTCATAGTTAATGACATGTTTGATCCTCAATTTAGTAGTTGTGCTAGCCAAATTAGATATAGAAGGAGATTAAACATTATGGAGAGTTCGTCTCATAATAGAATTTTACTTTTAGTAGGACGCAAACAAGTGCCCCCGTCTGAACAATACGTTATGTGTTGACAAAGCATGGATAGTTTTCATGTGGGGGCATTGTTAGAAGTTGTTTGCTAAGATTAGTTCATATAATTTTTGTTGGGAGAAATTTTGGGAGTCAAATATTCTATCCAAAATCTCATTCTTTGGATGGAGCGTTATTCACAGTAGAATTCTTACGGATGATATGCATGAAAAAATATTGTATTATGGTTAGCCGTTATCGTTTGTGTCACGAGGAGGTTGAATCAGTAACTCACTTACTTTTGCATTGTCGACAAATGACTATTATATGGAGTCTTTTGTGGAGTATCATTGGAATTATTGAGTGATGCCCGAGTCTTTGGTAGTTATTGAGAAATTTAGATTAATGCGGCTAATATGTCAGACCTACATAATTGGGTTATCATCCTAATTATTTTTTGGTAAATTATCTGGTTGGAGAAAAATCGTCGAACTTTCACTGATCGTAGTCGTCTATTGCGTATCATTCATAATGTTATTATTATGAAATTTTCTGAGATTCATTCCGAAAAGTCGATAGAGTCCGTCGGGTAGTTAATCGGTCTTCTCATGAACTTACGAGCTCGATAACCTATTTAGTAATGTTTTTTGTTTTTGTTTTTATTTATTTTCTCTTAATGTCATGTTTTTGTCGTTGTGGTCAAACAATTTTCATCATTTTTAATATACATTACATCTTTCAAAAAAAATTAAATTAAAAAAATATCTTAAATTACAACAAAGATTGTATAAAATTATACAATAGTGAAAAAAGAGGCAATAATTTATAAAATGTCAAACAGTTCTTATTCTTAGTGTTTCTATAGCTTTTAGAATCTATAAAAAGACTTATAAGAACCTCTCTTCCAATCTTAAGTAAGAAAAAAACATCTCCTAAAATGATGCAAACAAGAAATTCATTTGTTGCATGTTTTCTTAAATTATGTGCTATTTATGTTATTCTCCTTGCATGCACCAATGCAAATGACCAAGATCGACAAGTACATATTTATTATTTTCTTCAATTTTTAACATATATAATTTCTTAGGCATGTTTGGCATGATTTAATAATAAAAAATGGATTTTATTTTTAAGGTTATTTTGAGGAGAAATGAGTTATCCAATAACTTTCTTATATCTCATATACTTAATTGGAACCAAAACATGAACATTGGCTGTTCGTTTTGACCAAACTAAAACTCAAATTTTTCATTTATTTTGAAAATTTTGATTTTGATCAAACATGATTCAAACAGTTTCCCAACATCATTACAATCATGCTGGAATATTTTCTGGGCTGTGATTCAATAAAATTGCCTCAAGAACAGCAAACCCGATTTTTGGATTTTAAAAAATCAAATTTGGATTTTTGTTTTTAAGACCAATTGATTAGTTCTATCTTATCCAGATAGTTTCTAAATGATCCTAGGATCAATATTCAACCATAAAATACCATAAACAACAAGAATACAAGTTTATGTTTGAAATATAAAAATTTCAAATTCAAACTATAAATATGAATTAGATGGTGATTGCAACCTTACCAAGGATTGAAGAACACTCCTTGATCCTTAGAAAATCTTTTGGGATTCTTAGATCCAAGCTTTAAGGCCTTATCCAAAGTTTTTAAAAAATCCGAAAGCTTAAAGTTTTAATGGCGGATTTCTAAAAATTGATGATTGGAAGGTGGAGAGTGGATCTCTTGCCTTCGGATTCAACTTTAGGGGCTATTTATAGTTTTCCAATGTCGGTTGAGGATTCAATTGGATTGAATCAGCTAAAATCTAAATATGGTATATTGGCTGTTCTTCCTCAAGTTGGCCGGAATAGGGATGAATCATCCATATTCTTATAGGATAAATGATCACCATCGTAGGGTGATCATTTCAGACTTTAAATCAGACGGGTCTTTGATGCTTATCCCTCCAGCGACGCGTTGAAGACGAAGGTGGCACATGAAACGACGTTGTTTCATGCGCTTTAGAGCATTTTGTTGGTGTTCCGTCAAGGCGTCGTTGCGTCTGGGCGTTTCGTTAGCGGTCTAGCTAACGGGCGTTAGCCGATCATCTACTTCTCAGGCGCACGCGTCTTCGATTGCAACGGGCTACACGAACGCGTCTAGGTCATTGGATGAGAGGCCCAATTTTTGGTTGTAGATTCTTCTCCCAGTTTTGGCTACACCCAATTACAATTTTATTTTTTATTAAATCCTTAAGATTTTGTTTGAAATTGTTTTTCTTTCACCCTTTTAGTTTTAATTTTGATCTTTTTAAATACACAAAATATTAAAATAAATATGGCAAATATTTTACCAATTTTGTTTTATATATTTTTAGAGTTTAATAAACAATTATTTTAGATAAAATGGATACAACAATTTATTCTAAATTATTTATTTTTGTCCCTTTAATTTTTATAAAATTATTTTGAGATAGAATGGGTACAACATTTATCCCAGATAATTTTTTTTTGGCCTTAACCCTTAATTAATTTAATTAATTACCACAATAATTAATCATAATTAATTGTTGTAATTAGGTTTTTTGCCATGGGGTTAATTATTTTGATTTTATTTATTTAAAAATAAATCAAAATTTTTTCTTTTATAAAAATTAATATAAAGTTATGTTATAAACAATTACAAATATTTTTTTATTTATTTGAACTCAAACTTATTCCTTATTTAGAAAATATTTTATTTGAAAGTTTTAAAACTCGATATTTTACATGTTATTGTTTAGATTTTATTATATTAGATGTTATTTTAATTATTTAACATATTAAAAACTTTATATTTTTGGGTAAAAAATTACAATGACTTTTCATTTTTTTTTTTAAACTAACTCTTTTAAATATAATTAATTATATTCACATCCTTTATTCGTTTTCATCATTAAACTTTACACTCAATCTTCATACTTTCATTAAATATTAAATTTATCTTTCATCTATAAAAATTAATAGAAAATGTTGGAGGGAAAATCAAATTTTACTTGGTCTTGTTTAGAAATTGGAAGATGAAGCATATGAAATAGGAACCTCAAGCATGTATATGAAATGAAAATATGAAGCAGAGTAAAAAGGAAATGAAGCATATTAACATACAAATAAAAGTATTAATTTTTTAACAAAACATATCAACCCAAAAGTATTATTACAACAAAAACATTTAACGTCATTTCTTCTTCCTCTTCTTTTTGTCATTCACCAAATCAGGTGAAATAAATCTCATTGGTATATTGTAACCTCTTTTGGAATTTCTTCGAGGTTGCTTATTTACAACCTCTTGATCTTCTAGCACGGATACTCTTGAGGAAGGGAGGATGTCAGTCGGGGACAGGATGGATAATGTTATTTAGTATCTTTGCAAAATGGGACAATGAAGAATTGTCGACAGCCTCCTTGCAAAGTACCCGTAAAATCCATGGGGTAAATATGATCTAAGATATTGAAACATCAATTCCTGTCTAGCATGAATATCATTAGATTATTCATGTGTTAGTCATGTACAAATGACTAATGTTATCTTTATGGGATATGTCGGGAACATGAAAATTTTAGTAACGTTTCATATGGGTTACTAACAAGTAACACTTTCAGGGTGATTATAAACGTATGATCATGAGGCTATCAACAGATTAGTCTTGGTGAGGAAGTTAACAAATTTTCCTATGGGGGTTTACTAATAAGTAATACATCGTGTGATCTTGTATATATATGATCATGGTACCATCAATGTTTATTGCGGAAGTTAACAAACTTTTCGTGAAGGTCACTCACAGGTGATGTAAAAACGATCATGTATAAATGATCGCGGTGCCATCAACAGATAGGATTACGTGTTATTGTGAATTGGGAATAGAACATTTATCGAAAAACGAGACCTTATTAGAGAACGGGATTTTATCGGAGTACTTATCGCGATATAGGATTTGAACAGGATCATGTACGAACGATCGATGTGTTTGTCAACAAATAAGGCTTAAATACATATCGAGTGATTGGGTTTGAGATACTTATTCGGATGATAGGATTTGGATACATATTCAGATGATAGGGTTTGAACATGATCATTTACGAATGATCGATGTGCTTGAGTATCTTATCAAAAGATAGCATGATCATGTATAAATGATCATTGTGCTTGTTGACAAACAAAGCTTGGATACTATCGAGAGATAGGATTTTGAGGTACCTAATTGAATGACAGGGTTTGGATACATATTCGGACGATAGGGTTTTTGTCAAAAATATTTTAGCTTAGTGATGTTGAGAGAGGTGATACCTATCGAGAGATAGGATTTTGGCTGAATCGTATACAAGCGATGTCTCGACCTATTGATAAACAGGGTTTTCAGACAGAATCGTGTACGAACGATTAGCACACCTATCAATAGATAGAGTTTTTAGCAAAACCATATACAAATGGTGTCTCGACCTATCGACATATAGGGTTTACAAGTGGAATCGTGTACGAACGATTAACGCACCTATCAACATATAGGGTTTCTCAAAGAACCATATACAAATGATGTCTCGACCTATCACCAAATAGGGTTTACAAATGGAATCGTGTACGAATGATTAGCGCACCTATCAACATATAGGGTTTCTAGCATAACCATACACAAATGATGTTTCGACTTATCGACATATAAGGTTTACAAGCGGAATCGTGTACGAATGATTAGCGCACCTATAAACATACAGGGTTTCTAGCAGAACCATATACAAATGATGTCTTGACCTATCAATATATAGGGTTTTGACTGGGTCATGCACGTATGATCTCAGATCCTTGTCGACATACAAGATTGTTAACAAATCATTTTACAAATAATCTTTATGTTTGTTAACAAACAAGGATTACAACGGAATCGTGGCACAAATATTTTCTCGTACATATCATCGGACAGGGTTTAATACCTAACTACAATTAGAGTTTTTAGCGGAATTGTATATAAACGATGTATCACACCTATCAACATATAGGGTTTTGGATACCTAACTATAATTAGGGTTTAGAATGGGATCATGTACGAACGATCTCATGTACGTATCAATAGATAGGGTTTAGATATCTAACTACAATTAGGTTTTTTTAGCTGAATTGTATAAAAATGATATATCGCACATATCAACATATAGGGTTTGGGATACCTAACCATAATTAGGGTTTAAAACAGGATCGTGTACGAACAATCTCACATATCTATCAACATATAGGGTTTAGATACCTACATACA
This sequence comes from Impatiens glandulifera, assembly GCF_907164915.1. NCBI lineage: Eukaryota > Viridiplantae > Streptophyta > Magnoliopsida > Ericales > Balsaminaceae > Impatiens > Impatiens glandulifera. The sequence goes on along the minus strand of NC_061862.1, from coordinate 16,876,804 downwards.
ATTAGGGTTTTTAGTAGAATCATATAAAAACGATCTATCTCACATATCAATAGATAGGGTTTTGGGATACCTAACTACAATTAGGGTTTAGAACGAGATCGTGTACGAAAAATCTCATGCACCTATCAACAGATAGGGTTTAGGAGACTCAATTTCTCTTATTTTTCTTTTGCGGTGACGGTTGTGGCTCAATGTCTTTTAAGGGAATATTTCAACAAAATCTTTGTTTCCTTTTTGTTTCCAAAATGACTTTCGCAACTGATTTTAAAACCAGTCGGTGTTTTTTAGGTCTTATTTATGGAAAGATGACTCATGTTTTTGGATAAAGAAACATTTTTTGTTTCCCCAATTCCTATCCTTGTTTATCTCTTTTCTTTTTTGAGATTGGAATGAACATTGATCCCTTGGAATGAATAATGATGTTTTCAAATCGAAACGTATTTGGGGTTAAACATTGAACATATTTTCCATAATTTGTGATATTTTCATCGATGATTTTTCTTTCATCAAGAAATAAGATTTCTTTCCCCCCAATTTTCGAGATCTCGGTTATAAATTCGATCTCGTGTACAAACGATTATCCATAACCATAATCATCGATGAAGGTGGTCAACACCTTGACATTTTGATAAAAGAGTGCAACTTATTTTTGGTTGATCGACCCTAAACCACATTTCTTGAAAGTTCAACTTATCGCAAACACATTTTGGAGAGGTCTTATCAACTTTTTGCTTTGGGTTTTAATTTGCCAATTTTCTATTTTTTTTCTTTTGTTGGCTCGCGGGTATATCTGGTAGAATCGGTACATCTTTTCCCTTGTCGTAGAAATCAAGACTAGAGTCTGGGTAGGCAACAAATGATGATTTCAATACCTCAACCATTTGAGCCTTTTTCATTTTCTATTCTTGGGGTATATCTGGTAAAATCAGTATGTTAGGATCTAGGTCGCCGCTGGTGGACCGGGGGTTGGACCGGTTAGCGGTTCTCACTCGTAGGATGGTGATTAATCCGGTTAAAGATTAATACCGGGGTTTCAATACTACACAACCTGTCACAAACCCTTGAACTAGGTTCAAGCGCGGAAGAGGTTTGCTTTCAAGTTGAAGCGGTACACGTGTATGATAGGCGGAGTCGGTTTCGGATGATGGAGATTTGAAGAATGGTGGGTCGGTTTCGGTTATCTGGATATTCGGTATGGTTAGGTTAGTCGGTTATGTAATGAAGCCAACAGAAAGTAAATAACACAACAGATTTTATGGATGTTCGGAGATAAAACTCCTACGTCACCCCTTCCTCTCGAAACCGCGAGAAGGATATTCACTAAGGAATACAAGTACAATTCGATCGAGACTTATTTTCTGCTCGATAACACTCTTACAATTCACACCGTAATTGTAGAACACACTTAGAATTTAGCACTTAGGCTTTCTCAGAATACCACACTATTATCACTTGTAGTAAATGCTCTCAAAGCTTCACTTGTCTCACTTAATGTCCCACTTAGTAACTGCATTTACTCTTCTGCAACTGCCTCCTTTTATAGGTGAAATATGCCAACGGTCATATTTCAAAGCCTTGAATCTGATTGGCTGATCAGATATGCAGTGATTCAGTGATTCAGTGTCTCAGTGTCTCAGACCTGCGGTCGTCTCAGACCTGCCGGTCTGTTCTTCCGGTTTGCAAGACAGACCTGCTGGGTTTGTCTTTTACTCAATGTAGGCACTGTCTGCTTGGACAGTTGTTTGTACTTTGAAGATTTCCTTTCTGACTTATCCCGAAGTAGAAGGATCCGGTAGTACTGTTTTCTGCAGCCTACAGTCTTTCCTCAGACTTGCATGGATATGGAAGTATTCAGTCTGTTCCTTTGGTATCATTCTCAACAGATACCCAAAGTGTCTTCTTGTACTAGTCGGCCACTTGACTTGGCCTAGGTTGGCCACTTGACTCGGCCGAATGTCTTTTGATAGTGAAGTAACCGGACTTCTTCCGGTTATGATTGCCTTATGGATTGATCGGCTGTATAATGGTTTCGGTTTTGAGCTTTGGCCGATCCTTCCTTTGTGCGGTCACGTGCCGAATACTCTTGATCGGTTTGGTAGCTTGACCGGTTCGGTTTCTTCAGTTGGTTTTCTTTTGTTCATCCGGTCCGGTTTCTTGTTCCTGCATGGGAAGTTTGTTTGAGTTAGGTTTATTCGAACCGGTATGAATTTATCTAACAATTTCTCCCTTTTTGATTATTTTATTTAAAATTATCAAAATTATGTAAGTTTGCAACCGTAGGCCGATTTTTGAAAAAGGCTTAGAGAATTTTCGAAAAATTTTGAGGGAGGAGTTTTGGAAGAATCTCTATCTTTTATCTAACAATTTCTCCCTTTTTGATTATTTTATTTAAAATTATCAAAATTATGTAGAAATGCAAAATAAGGCCGGTATTCAAAAATAACTTTATATATTTATAGATGACCGGAAAAGACTAAGCAAAAACACTAAGGCAAGTAAGAAGAAGAAGGATAGTCCCTATTCCGAGTCCGTGAATTCGTAGGCACTCTTCTTTCTCTTCGGTTGCGGTGGCGGTTGGCTTGTTTGTTGGGAGGGTCGCGGTCGTTTAGATCGGGACCGCAGCTGTTCTTCGAATTCATCCTCGACTTGGTCGTCTTGCTGCGAAGTACCCGTCTCGACCGGGTCAGAAATTGTATTGAGCATCTCCACAATCCGAACTTTCTTAGGAGCCGACTTCTTTCTTTTCTTTGGTGCTGAGGCGGAGGCGACCGGTGCTGAAGCAGAGGCGGTCACTTTCTTTTTCTTCTTGTTTGCTTCGGAGAACTCTTCCAGCCCACGTTTTTGTCTCTCCAGCCGTGCGGCATCATCCGCAGTTTGTCTTGCTATTTGCTCAGCATACCCTGGATACATCATCTCAGCCCTTCTTATTCTTTCGGCCTCTACTTCGGCTTCGGTCAGCTGAGACGATCGCGGCGCCCCTTTATCTCTGCTAACTTCGGCGTCCAGCCTTTCCTGGACTCTCTTAGCAACCAGAGCATCGGCTTCTATAGCCGCGGCATCCGCGTTTTCCTTAGCTTTCAGAATTTCGGCCATTTGTGCAGTAAGTGCCTTTACCTCGGCCACGAGAGTCTCATTTGTCTTTTCCAGCACCGAGACCCGTTCAATTGTCGGGTCGACCCGTTCGAAATCCTTCTTTAATTCCGAAGTGAGACCCTCCAGAGCTACAATATGCTGAGCACAGTTTGCTCGCTCACCGGCCTCTTCCCACAGTCCGGTGCTGAGTTCCGCTAGGCATGCTTGATGATGATCCACAACCTTCTTTGTCACATCGGCGAACTTCATGGCCGTATCGAAAATGTTCTCGCATCTATCCTTGAGCGGTTGAAGCTTAGAGACGTTGTGTTCAAGTATGCGGTCATCAATCTGCTCTGATATTGATGCTTCAAATTTCTGAAGCCGGTCTTCAACCTGCCCCGATGTGGACACTTCAAATTTCTTGAGTTGCTCAGCGATCCGCCCCGAAACGGATGCTTCAAACTCTTGGAGCCGGTCTTCAATCCATTCCTTAGGAGGAACTGAAACGGTGGCATCCGGTGGTGGAGTGGGAGGTGACTGCTCGGTCGGATCAGGATCGGCTCTTTCATCAAGATTTATCGGTGCCTCTTCTTCATTTGGAGGTTCTAATTGAGCCGAATCCTCTAAGTTTATTACCTCAATTTCTGAGTTTGGTACTTCGACATTTTCTAAACTTTGTACCTCAACAGTTTTTGAAGTCGGTATCTCAGCTTCCAGGTCTTGAACCGCATCGTCTGGGTTTGGAACCGCATCCTCCAATGTCGGTATCGGTTCCAAAGCTCCCAACATCGGGGACTCAACCTCCCTCGAAGGTGTTTGATCGTCGACTGGAAATTCTTCGATTACCGGAACATTATAGACCGGTACTTGCTTTTGGATGCATATTGCTTCCAGTCGCTTTATTTCTCGTCGTATTTCCTTTTTGCCCTGTTCAAGCTTCGATAATACTTGTGGCGCCACGGTACACACCGACCCCCCTTCGGCATACTCTTCTTTAATCTTCCTAATACGTTTCTTTAAGCTCCGAAGATGACTTCTCGGTATTAGGAGACAGGTTCGGCATTGTACCTCGTGAATTGAATTGGATTTTGTGAGACTTAGGATCATGGCCTCCACCTCCTCCAACCTGGCGAAGCAATCCTCTTGGTTCAAGTCCGTCATGATGTCCTTATAGTTCGTGTTGAAGCGGTGCTCATGCCACTCCAAGTATAAGCCTATAACGTCCTCATCCCGCCTGATGATGCCCTGAAAGATATTCTGGGCTAATCTTTCGGCCTCGGCCTCATCGGCTTCTTCCCTGCTGAGGCCTTCATCATTGGCACCTGTGTCAACCCCGTCCTCACCCTCGGTGGTTTCAGGATTTATGCTATGTTCGGCATCGTTCGGACTTCGAGCCGAAAGATCATCGTCATGGTCCGTTCTATTTTCGGTTCCATCTGTGTCGGCTTCCTCATCGGCCCACTCCTCATCCTCTGTTTGTTGAGGTGGGTCTTCGAAAATGACCTTTTCTTTTCTCTTTCTTCCGGTGCTTGCTTTTGCCGGGGTATTTTTCTTTGCGGCTTTCTTCTTTCGGCCACCTGTGGAACTTGAGGCCGACTGCTTTCTTGGAAGAAAATGCCTTGATCGGATGATGCTACGTTTTATTATCCCAACACCGGGACCGACGTTGATGTTTAGATGTAAGAAGATCTTGCCGAGTTGTACGGCGTACCCCCACGACCTGTCTGAGTCTGGTCTTACCATGTCCATGAGATTGTTGAAGACCGATCTTGCCCAGTTCACCTCTGTTCCTTCCATCAGACGAAAAATCATTTTGATTTTGTCTTTGGTCAGATTGCTGAATTTTCCTCCTCTTGCCAGTATCGCCCTGGCAAAGACGTCACATGCCGGGATAAGCTCCGGTTTCAACATCTGTTTCTTTCCGGATGTGGTGACCGGCTCGTTGGTTGCTGATAAACGGCGGCAAGCCATCTTAAAGATATCATCGTCCATCTCTGCTGTTGCGTCCATGCCGGTAGTTGGAAGACGCAAACTCTCGGCCACCACGACTTCGGTGATCTCAACTTGGGAACCGCAAACCGTTGCGAGGATTCTATCGTAGGAGATGGTTGCGGTTCTGAAGAACTCTTCAACCGCGTCCTTGTAGATTACGTGAGGTCCCTCCAGAAAGTATCCCAGACCGGTTTTAATCAGTCGGTCAGTTACTTCTTTTGCCTTGGTTGTTCCATGCTGCCGAATCTCTTCAAAGTCCACTTGAGAGTATAGTTTGAACAATACCGAATCGCGACCCATGTTTGAGGAGTTTGAGAATGAGAGAAATCGGCTTCGAAGAATTTAGAAAAGTTAGAGAGATAAAGTGAATTCGCGTGAGAGTAAAACGAATGACCGAAGACCCCCTTTTATAGTCACGGTTCGGGGATCCAACCGTCCCATCATGAATGGGCGGGAATTTTCCCTCCAAAACGAAAGGACGCCAGATTGTGGGCGGGAAACCGAAAACTGTGGGCGGCTGTTTTGGGCGGGAATTTTCCCTCCAAAACACTTAGCCTATGTCATGGATGACGTTTTCATTTCTTTGAGACCGAATGGATAATCGGTTTCTAAACTTATTCAGGTATTTTGATGGATCAGTGTTTAACAGTTTTAAGCAGATTTCATAATACCGGACAAGTAGGCGGTTATAGGTAGAGAGTGTGAACTGGTTACTTAGATAAGTGTTCAAGGAATTTAAGAAGACTCCGTCATTTAAACTGAAATGATAATGAAATTCAGGAAATATCAGAGGGAGAAAACCGATTATAAGATTCGGTACAGGAATAGGCATATAGAGACAACGAAAAATATATCCTATTCAACAGGCATTCTCCAGAGTCGTTCTCTTGCCGAACCACTGTTGAGGATGTTTGAAGAGGGAGCCGGTGTGCCTGGTCCGAACTCCGGTCGATACCCAAGAATCAGCTTGCTGATATGCGGTGCATATCCGAGACCCTTCTTACATCTTTTCCGAGGATGCTCCTCCCGATTATGTCATTGAGGAGCTGGTATTCAGCCCTTAAGGGGTATTTGGAGCCATGATCATCGACGGGCTCATCTGACCGAGAGAGGGAGAGAGAGACTTCAGCCTTGGTGTCGGCTGGAGGATGGAGGTCCGTGAGCCCTTGTTTAGGCAGATTGAAGCACCGAGCAAAGTCTTGCTCGGTGAAGTCAAAGATGGCACCCCCAACTTTTGATTGGATGTGGGTGTTGAAGTAGGGTGTGCCCCGGTACACCCTGGCATTGTTGAAAAACTCAATGACGGACTGAGGATAGATGAGTTGATTATCATCCAGGAAGTACTGGAGGCCGGTATCCTCCAGTTGCTTGATCATTCGATACAGATCATAGTGATCTGTACTGGAGCATGATTCGAAGTTCACTTGTAGGATGTTTGTGAAGATAGACATTTTGCCTTAGGGGAAGAAGGGTGTTTTGCCTTAGTGATAGAGAGGGTGTTTTTGTTTTGTGAGTGTTTGAGTGAGAGAGTGCTCTCTTTAAATACTGGTTTGGGGCTAACCTATTGTCCGGGCATTAAGTGAGGTGATGTATATTAACTGCAGGATAAGAGTCTTTGCATAAAATGGGTAACTTTGCAGGTCTAGGTGTCGGTCATAGGCCTGGACTGTGAAAGATATCAAAAGATCTTCACGTCTTTTTAGGCACGACCAGGTTTATTCTAAAAGGTAATGATGCAGAACAGAGACCTTTAACCTCTGATAATTATTCCTCTTTTGTTTGAATTTCAAATAATCTGGGATAGCCTTCTTCCGAACCGGTCAGCTTTCAGTTGTTCATCCCGATGCGGTTACGTGGTGCATGCACCAAGTGACCGGTCGGTTTACTCTATCTGATAAACTGGGCGGTTCTTCCACAGACACCACGAAGATTCAAAGTTCAACATCTTAGGAAGAGTTACCGGTTTGTCTGTCTGAACCGACTTTCCTTTAAGTATCCTTTGGAAGGATTTGGCTAATATCGGTTAATCCGAGAGTAAGTCTAAATTGAGAAAACTTAGCTTCCTGCAGCGGCTTCGTAAAGATATCGGCTACTTGCTGATCGGTCGATACGTATTCCAGCCGGATATGCTTCAGTGTGACATGCTCTCGAATGAAGTGATGTCTGATGTCGATGTGCTTGGTTCTGGAGTGGAGAACCGGGTTGTAGGTGATTGCAATGACACTTGTGTTGTCACAGAATATCGGTGACTCCTCAGCTGTGATACCGAAATCCTTCAGTTGCTGTTGGATCCACAGAAGTTGAGAGCAGCAACTTCCGGCCGCCAAGTATTCAGCCTCCGCGGTTGACGTAGCTACCGATGTCTGCTTCTTACTGTGCCATGACACCAGTCGGTCACCTAGGAACTGACATGTTCCGCTTGTGCTTTTCCTATCAATCTTGCACCCTGCATAATCTGCGTCTGAGTAACTTGTTAGATTAAAGGACGAGTCCTTTGGGTACCACAGACCGACATCAGGAGTGCCCTTCAGATACTTCAGTATCCTCTTTGCGGCCGTGTAGTGGGATTGCTTCGGATTTGCCTGGAATCTCCCACACACACCAACTGCAAATAGGATATCCGGTCTACTCCCTGTCAGGTATAGTAGGGAACCGATCATGCCTCGGTACGCAATCTGATCTACAGATTGACCTTCATCGTCCCTGTCCAGTTTAATGGAGGAGCTCATTGGAGTAGCCGCCGAGGAGCATGTGTCCATACCGAATTTCTTTAGCAGCTCCTTGGTATATTTCGGTTGGCTGATGAAGGTTCCTTCCTTGAATTGTTTAACCTGAAGACCTAGGAAGAAACTCAATTCTCCCATCATACTCATTGCAAATTTGTCAGTCATCATTTTCGAAAATTTGTCACAAAGATTGGGGTCGGTGGAACCGAAAATAATATCATCTACATAAATTTGAACAAGCAGGATATGTTCCTTCTTTTCAAATTTAAACAAAGTTTTGTCCACCGAACCAATGGTAAAGTCATGCTCTAATAAGAATGCGGTTAATGTATCATACCAGGCTCTAGGTGCTTGCTTCAGACCGTATAAAGCTTTGTTTAGCCGGTATACATGATTTGGAAATGCAGCATTTTTGAAACCGGGTGGTTGTTCAACGTACACTTCTTCACGTAGATCACCGTTCAGAAATGCACTTTTAACATCCATTTGAAAAACTTTGAAGTTTTTGAAAGCCGCAAAAGCTAGAAAAATCCTAATAGCTTCTATTCTGGCTACAGGAGCAAATGACTCTTCAAAGTCAATGCCTTCTTCCTGTTTGTAGCCTTGAGCTACTAATCTGGCTTTGTTCCTCATGACCAGACCGTCCTCATTGAGTTTATTTCTAAATACCCATCTTGTTCCTATGACCGATTTATCTTTCGGTCTGGGAACTAGGTACCAGACTTTACTACTCTCGAACTGGTTTAGCTCTTCTTGCATTCCCAAGATCCAGTCCGGATCTGACAATGCTTCATCTATTCTTTTCGGCTCAATCTGGGATATGAAGGCGGAATTAAAGTATTCCTCCAGATGTTGACGCCTAGTTCGAACAGGTTCTGAAGGGTCACCTATAATTTGCTCAGGAGGATGTTTACTGTTTCTTCTGAGATTCAGCTCAGGGATGTCTACCAGGTTGCCGTTTGATTGATCAAGGCTAGACTTGTCGGTAGGCTGAACGAGATTGTCAGACCGACCGACTTCTTCGGATTGAACCGAAGTGTCAGCTTCCTGTTGTGGAACAGCTTGATCCGGCTGGGTATCAATGTTACCCATTAGGTCATGGACAAACCGCCTGAAGACCGGAGTCTCATCTTCACTGTCAGAATGGATATTATTATTTTCCAATCTGTTGTGTAGATCAAAGCACGAGGCAGAATTACTTTCAACCGATTCATCGAAAACAACGTGAAGTGTTTCCTCCATGGTTGCAGTTCTATCATTATACACTCTATACGCTTTACTCACTGCCGAGTAACCTAGCATGATGCCGGTATCGGTCTTTGCATCAAAAGCGGTGAGTTGGGTTTTACCATTTATATGAATGTAGCATTTACAACCGAAAATCCTGAGGTATTTAAGTTTAGGAACTCTGTTGAAATAAACCTCATATGGTGTTTTGTTGTGAAATTTGTTTATCAAAGAGCGGTTTTGTGTATAGCATGCAGTGTTGATAGCCTCAGCCCAGAATTTCTGAGCAATGCCGGAGTCGGCTATCATGGACCGTGCGGCTTCCTTGAGAGTCCGGTTTCTTCTCTCGGCCAGGCCATTCTGTTGAGGAGTCCTAGCACTAGACAACTCGTGTCTAATGCCGGATTCATCAAGATAAGCAGTTAAGGTACTATTAGTAAATTCGGTACCTCTATCACTACGAATGCTATTAATGCGAACAGATTTTTCATTTTGCAAACGTTTGAGAAGTGTGATCAAATTAGATGCGGTTTCACGTTTAGATGGTAGAAATATTACCCATGTAAATCTGGAATAATCATCTATAACTACCATGGTATATAACATGCCTCCTAGGCTGACGACCTGAATCGGTCCAAATAGGTCCATATGAAGAAGATCTAAACACCGACTAGATTGAATATTTCCTTTACTCTTAAAAGATGATCTAGTCTGTTTACCCATTTGACATGCCGAACAAACCTTATCCTGGTTAAATACTATATCAGGAATACCTTCAACTAGTTTTTTACCGCGAATGTAGTTTAAGGTTTTCATGTTTAGATGGTTTAATCTCTTGTGCCACAACCAGGTTTGATCGGTCTTAGCTATCATGCATATAGGATGTTCTACTTTGGTTTTCCAGTCTACCTTATATATGTTACCTATCCTATTTCCGGTTAGTAGTGTGATGCCTTGAGAGTTCTTGACTAAGCATGCATGTTTAAGGAATTCTACAGTATATCCAGCATCACACATCTGACTAATGCTAAGCAGATTGAACTTTAGGTTTTCAACTAAAAGTACATTATCAATGGTTAGGTTACCATGAACAATCTTACCCTTGCCCACGGTTTTACCTTTCGAGTTGTCACCGAAGGTAATTAGAGCACCGGTTACAGGTCTGATGTCGGTTAGCAAATTGTTATTTCCGGTCATGTGCCTGGAGCAACCGCTGTCCAAGAACCATTCGGAGTTTCCTAGCCGTTTCTTTGGATCCTGCAAAATGTGCATATTTACAAATGTTTGGTACCCACATTTACTTGGGTCCACATGCGATTAGTCCCTTAGGTACCCAAACCTTGATGAACCGGACAGTTTTCTTCGCTAGGGTCTTAACTGTCCTTTTGGCACTCGGTCTGGTGTATTTCGGTTTTCCATCAGATGTCCTAAATGGTGGTCGTCTTTGGTTTGGTAATTTGTGGTTTGACCTACGCGGTTCAGGGAAGTCTTTCTTATATTTGAGGATTTCGGCTTTTCTTTTCTCAAGGTCAAGCCATGAGTCGGTTGGACCAACATAATCGTATTTTAGCTTCTCTTCCCTATAGTATGCGGTCTCCTCTTCTTCGGCTGTCCAGGTGCTCTTAAGGAATTTAATGAATGGGAGGTTTCCTTTTGTGAGTCTTGATTTCTCTATAGATTTTCGGTCTTTAGAGCTATTCCCTGTGTATCCTAGACCACGCTTACAACGAGGATGCCTATAGTGTTTATTCATATCCTTTACTATATCACTGGATCTCTTATAGGCGGCCATCGTATATTGGAATCGGGCATTCTCTTCCTCGGTTAGCTCTCTAGTCGGTTCACTAGGTTGTTCGATCTTGGGATCTAACTCGGTTTCTAGGGTGTGAGTATCATCAGGTTGTATGACTTCTGGTTCGGTTATGACAGATACCTCTGGTTCTATTGGGATCGGTACTATAGGATCGGTCTTGATGTTGAGGTGTTTAGGTAACATGGTTAATAGGTTCTTATATTCTTCTACCATGTCATTTAACGCTTCATATAACTCATCTTTAGTAAATTCATCATAGGGAGAGTCGAATACCTGTTCCTCATTGGCCATAAGGCACATGAGCTCATCGTCGCTGTCACTGCGAGCCCACAGACTTCCTCCATCGTCGGCTATTAATGCTTTCGGTACCTCACTTCCTTCACTGGTTTGTTGGTAGTTGTTCCGGCTGTCTTGGTTATCCGGTCTCCGAGTGTCCCTCTTTGGTTTCCTGCATTCCCATTTAAAATGACCCAAACAATTACAATTATAACATCTTACATTGGATTTGTCGCCGTAGTTGTAGTTCGTTGGTTGGTTCCTTTTCATGAACCTTCCAAACTTTTGTGCGAGCATGGCCATGGCATCCTCAGTAAACTGTTCGGCTGTTCTGATGGGTGCAGGAGCAGGAGCAACCGGTTCCATAGGTGTGATCAATGCTCTGGTTGAGGTTGAGGCCGAGACTTCTTCTTCAGTTCTGGACCTCATTTCAAACTCATATGCCTTTAGATCTTCGAAGACATCGTGCAGCTTCATCTTATTTAGGCAGTTTGATTCCCTCATTACCATTGTCTTTATATCCCACGCACTTGGAAGAGATCTTAGTGCTTTCATGATAACCTCTTTGTTGTCGTACTTCTTTCCAAGTGTTGCAAGCTCATCTAACACACCAGTGAACCGGTCACTGTATTCCTTCATTGTCTCTCCTGGTTTCATTTTCAGACTTTCAAACTTCTGGGTGGCCACCATTATCTTGTTTTCTTTTGTTCTTTCATTTCCTTCAAAGATCTGGATAACGGTGTCCCATGTCTCCTTTCCGGTTTTGCAGTCTCTAATCTTGCAATATGTGTTTCTGTCCACGCTGTTAGAGATCCGGTTTCTTGCATGGTTGTCCAGATTGTTTCTCCTTCTATCGTCAGCCGTCCATTCCTTTCTTTCCTTGTTGATAACTATCGGTCCTTCGGTCAGAATGGACTCCATCTCATCGTCCAAGGTGATTAGATGTAGATACATCCGTGCCTTCCAGTTGGCGAAGTCTTCACCTTCTAGCATTGGAGGCCTATCCTGATACATGTTTGCTTGAGTATTGAAACTAACTGCTCTGATACCAATTGTTAGGATCTAGGTCGCCGCTGGTGGACCGGGGGTTGGACCGGTTAGCGGTTCTCACTCGTAGGATGGTGATTAATCCGGTTAAAGATTAATACCGGGGTTTCAATACTACACAACCTGTCACAAACCCTTGAACTAGGTTCAAGCGCGGAAGAGGTTTGCTTTCAAGTTGAAGCGGTACACGTGTATGATAGGCGGAGTCGGTTTCGGATGATGGAGATTTGAAGAATGGTGGGTCGGTTTCGGTTATCTGGATATTCGGTATGGTTAGGTTAGTCGGTTATGTAATGAAGCCAACAGAAAGTAAATAACACAACAGATTTTATGGATGTTCGGAGATAAAACTCCTACGTCACCCCTTCCTCTCGAAACCGCGAGAAGGATATTCACTAAGGAATACAAGTACAATTCGATCGAGACTTATTTTCTGCTCGATAACACTCTTACAATTCACACCGTAATTGTAGAACACACTTAGAATTTAGCACTTAGGCTTTCTCAGAATACCACACTATTATCACTTGTAGTAAATGCTCTCAACGCTTCACTTGTCTCACTTAATGTCCCACTTAGTAACTGCATTTACTCTTCTGCAACTGCCTCCTTTTATAGGTGAAATATGCCAACGGTCATATTTCAAAGCCTTGAATCTGATTGGCTGATCAGATATGCAGTGATTCAGTGATTCAGTGTCTCAGTGTCTCAGACCTGCGGTCGTCTCAGACCTGCCGGTCTGTTCTTCCGGTTTGCAAGACAGACCTGCTGGGTTTGTCTTTTACTCAATGTAGGCACTGTCTGCTTGGACAGTTGTCTGTACTTTGAAGATTTCCTTTCTGACTTATCCCGAAGTAGAAGGATCCGGTAGTACTGTTTTCTGCAGCCTACAGTCTTTCCTCAGACTTGCATGGATATGGAAGTATTCAGTCTGTTCCTTTGGTATCATTCTCAACAGATACCCAAAGTGTCTTCTTGTACTAGTCGGCCACTTGACTTGGCCTAGGTTGGCCACTTGACTCGGCCGAATGTCTTTTGATAGTGAAGTAACCGGACTTCTTCCGGTTATGATTGCCTTATGGATTGATCGGCTGTATAATGGTTTCGGTTTTGAGCTTTGGCCGATCCTTCCTTTGTGCGGTCACGTGCCGAATACTCTTGATCGGTTTGGTAGCTTGACCGGTTTGGTTTCTTCAGTTGGTTTTCTTTTGTTCATCCGGTCCGGTTTCTTGTTCCTGCATGGGAAGTTTGTTTGAGTTAGGTTTATTCGAACCGGTATGAATTTATCTAACACAGTATATTTTACTTTTTCCATAACGATCATGACTAGAGTCTGAGTGAGCACGAAAGGTGATTTCAATACCTCAACCAACATAAAAACATTTTTCAATTTTATTTTTGAGATTTTCGGAGTTTTTTCTGGTTCTATTTTGGCATTTTGATTTTTTTGATTTTTTTCTTCTCAAAACATGAGTTTCAAACCTCTAATTCTTTAACAAACGTACAGATGATGTGTCCTTTCTCAATTTTGGGCTCTAGGACTCGCTTTTATGGGGTTTATTCAGATTGTTTTCAAAAACCTTCGATGGAGGGTTGCTCTTAAGATAATCGCTTACAAACGATAAAGAGTTTATGATTAATATCTCTTGAATCGGTTTGTTTATAAGAATATCACTCGAAAGAAAGCGATGCTCTTGGCTTTGCCCCTAATTGTTTCTTAAAATCATAAACATCGTCTCTAGGATAAGATCAATGTTTTATTCCTTTCTCAAAAGATTTTCTTTCTCTCTTGAGGAAGGGACTGGAGGGTTTATTTATGTAAGTGAGACCGAGCCCGCAAACATGTAGGTTGCATACATATCTTCTCTTCTTTATTTTATTTTTTCACTTAGAAGAATCAGGTCTTCGTAGCTCGGACATGAGTCCTCTGTCTATGTTGCAAGTTGTACAAAACTTGGGATTGGATTTTGTTGAGATAACCTTATTTCAAGGTCGAGCTTTAAACTGTTCTGCGCATAGCATGATATTATACAAAATATCTTTTAAGCGCATCAAGATTTTTTGGTCCAATGAACTCTTCGTCTTCTAGATTAAATAGGCGAACAACTCCTCCAAAGAGGATTTTCTTAAGTAGGAAGGGTCCTTCCCATTGGGGTCGAAACTTGCCCTTAGGGTCTAGGAGTTCTCAGGTTCGTCTAAGAACTAGATCACCTTCTTTGAGGTTTCTAGATTTTACCTTCCTATTAAAGGTGTTTGGCATGCGTTTTTGGTAGGCTTGGGTTTTACATAGAGCATTTAACATCTTGTCCTCCATTAACGTTAGTTGGTCATATCGAGACGTGAGCTAATCTTCTTCTATAACATGGTTCTTTAAGATTATTCTTAGAGTTGGAATCTCAATTTCGATGGGTTGTAAAATGTCCATGCCTTAAACTAGAGAGTAGGGAGTTTCGTCCTTCGAGGTTCGAGCGGTTGTACGATATTCCCATAAAGCGTATGTCAACTTCTCATGGCAGTCCTTATACGTGATGGTCATCTTCTTGATTATCATAATCACATTTTTGTTTACCGTTCGACTGCACCATTGGTTTTGGATCTATAGAGGGATGACTTGTGATGCTCAATCTTGAATTTGTCGAGCAATTGTAATACTAGTTCGGATGAACTTTGCCACTTGAGATGATATTAGAACCTTGTAGGAGGTTACTTTAACCCATTTGGTGAAGTATCCTTTGGCAACGAGTATGAACTCGTGTCCACTTGATGCGTGGGGATAGATTTTTCCGATTACGTCGATGTCCCATGTAGAAAAGGCCAAGGGGATGTCATGTTATAGAGGAGCGAGACCCGAGACCCGTGTATGCACTGATGACGTCTTCTTACATAGCTCACACATTCTTGTTTGAGGTTTTGCCAAAAATATCTCAAATGGAGTATTTTCTTGGCTAAAGTCATTTCATTCATGTGTGGGCCGCATGTCATCTTTCATTCAGGATTGTTTATGTAGAGTATGTTTTGTCCATCGAAAGATCAACGATAATGTCTGTTGGCAATCCAAGCATTAGAAAATAGATTTGATACAATTCAAAATAATTTTTTTTCAATTTTTTAGTGATTCAAAAACCCTTTCATTTTTGAATAAAGACAAAAAGGGATCTTTTGTGCATAATCCTGTATAATCTCGAATGTTATCAGTTCTGTGTGATGAGTCGACATTGAGGTGCCAAACGACTCCGTTTAGTTGGTGGAATATTGGCACAAAGTCCGTCGTTCCTTAGCTTAGAAGTGGGAAGGATATTCTCCATACTCAATGTACTTCTAGAGAGTATCATACCAGGGTTTAGCAGTATTGTCACAAGAAGTGATTG
The DNA here is from genome assembly GCF_907164915.1 of Impatiens glandulifera. Lineage (NCBI taxonomy): Eukaryota > Viridiplantae > Streptophyta > Magnoliopsida > Ericales > Balsaminaceae > Impatiens > Impatiens glandulifera. The sequence goes on along the minus strand of NC_061862.1, from coordinate 16,861,280 downwards.
CTCCTGATTCAAAAGAAGGTCGTTACTTTTGTATGATTTTTAGATGTTTGACTTTGATTCCGTTGGGAATTTGAGTCATGCCTTCCAAAGTAGTCAGGGCGTCCGCGGTGTGGTTTTAGCTTCTTGGAGTGTGAACAAATGACACTTGATCGAATTTGTTCATAAGTTTGGTCAGGTGGGCGTGGTAGATTTCATGTTTTTCCCTTTCACTTGTCATGTGTCATTGACTTAGGAAATAATTAGGTTAGAGTCACCAATGACTTCTAGCTTGGTTGCTCACTTTTCATATGCATATTTGAGACTTGAGAGGCATGCCTCGTATTCGGCCTCGTTATTGGTGACGGGATATTCGTATTTTATGGATATTGGGTTGTACGTCCCTTTCGGGTCAACTAACAAAATCCCAATTTTATAACCCTACTTTCTAAAAGTTGTGTCAAACATTAGTTTCTATGTGTCTGATGTTACACTCATAATTCCCTCGTCACAAAATTTTACCTTAGATTTTTCTATGATAATGCAAAATACTTTTCTGGGTTACAAATAAAAAAAACATATAAAACACAAAATTTTACCTTAGATTTTTCTATCAGATTGAAATAATCTGATTTGTGCAATCTAGTTTTGAGCAATAAATTTTAGAAAAGAGAAAGACAAAGTTAGTATATGTAAGATGGTTGATGATATTTTATTTCCCTTTTGTAGATGTAATGAATTCTACAAACCCTTTAGTAATTCCTTGTACACTGAATTTTGATAGAGTTGAATAAATATTTGATTAGGGTGTCAATTTAGGTAAGTTTCTGGTTTGCAGGTTCAGGTTGGCAGGTTAACAGATTGAACAATTCTAACCTGAACTTGACTTGTTTAGCAATTCGTGTCAAAAATCTCTAACATAAACTTGACCCGTTTGACCCGATTTACCTAACTCAACTCGAACCAAACTTGATGTAATTAATTCACATCTCTTTATTTCAAATTAAAATGACATTAATACAAAATAAAAATGAAGTTAAATCACAAATCCCTTTATAAAAAAATTTACAAAAGAAAATGAATGAATGAATAAGAAAGAATAATACAAAACTCAACAAAAAAAAAACTTGTAAACGGGTTATCGGATCTACTTTAGGTCATGTCAGGTCAACCCGATTTCGACCTATTTATTAATCAGGTTAAACAGGTTGACTTGGTTTTGACCCGAACAAAAAAATACATGACCCAAAACCTGATTTTTTCGTGTTCGGTCCGGGTCGTATTTTCATGTCGTGTCCAAAATTGTCAACCTTATATTTGATGATTAATATGCTTCTAAGTAAATAAACAATACTAAGGAAGATATTATTATATAAATTGAGAAAATATTTTTTTCTAATATATATAATTGTAAGAATTGTACATATTAAGGAATGGGTTATTGGCTATAGACTTAGGGTATAAGGTTTTGTCAAGAGAATAAACATGGTTTAAAAAATAAATAATTAAATTTCTAAGTGTAATGTCTTTTGTGGTATAATAGTTTTATTTATAAGTATTTTAAAATCTTGTAATATTGTCCGTTATAAAATAAAATTAGAATATTGTTTTATGAACCGAATAGTCTTTGGGTATCGATGATCAAATGTAAGTATGATTATGATTGGTCTGGTTGGTTCTCATAAATTATATAACTATTTAGCGGGGTGTAACATTTGGAGGAGAATTTATTTTATGTGGAAAAGTTTTCGTGAGCAATTTAGATTTATTGTAAGGGATGGTTCTTTGATCAGTTTTTGGGACGACAGTAGGTGTAGTGTTAAAAGTGTAGCTACGACGTATCATGATCTTGCTTCTATTGCTATATGTAGAAATGTCATAGTTAATGACATGTTTGATCATCGATCTAGTAGTTGTGCTAGCCAAATTAAATATAGAAGAAGATTAAACATTATGGAGAGTTCGTCTTATGATAGAATTTTACTTTTAGTAGGATGCAAACAAGTGTCCCGGTCTGAACAAGACGTTATGTGTTGATAAAACATGGATAATTTTTATGTGTGGCATTGTTAGAAGTTGAAATTTTAATATTAAATTAAAATATATAATATTATCAGCTCCCAAAACACAATTCCCACGCATCGATTGGCAGACGATTCCCATATTTGAGAAACTCCTCAATTTAGTGAATGTCAGTTTGGAAAATAGATTAATTAGATAATTTGAGAATAATTCAATATTGAAATTTGTTTATACTTATTTATGCCATGCTAATTAATTTTCAATAATTCAGTATTGATATTTTTTTTTACTTATTTATAAAATTCAACTTTAAAGGATTGAGATAATATATGAAAATTAAGTTGAATTTCATAAATAAGAAACGTGTAGTGACCAATATAATAAGAAATCTTTTATATTTAGAAAATTCTCATTTATCGGAGAAAAAAAAACTTATGTATATTAAAAGATAATGCAAAGTACTTTTCTGGGTTACAAATAAAAAAAAACATATAAAACACAAAATTTTACCTTAGATTTTTCTATGATAATGCAAAATACTTTTCTGGGTTACAAATAAAAAAAACATATAAAACACAAAATTTTACCTTAGATTTTTCTATCAGATTGAAATAATCTGATTCGTGCAATCTAGTTTTGAGCAATAAATTTTAGAAAAGAGAAAGACAAAGTTAGTATATGTAAGATGGTTGATGATATTTTATTTCCCTTTTGTAGATGAAATGAATTCTACAAACCCTTTAGTAATTCCTTGTGCACTGAATTTTGATAGAGTTGAATAAATATTTGATTAGGGTGTCAATTTAGGTAAGTTTCTGGTTTGCAGGTTCAGGTTGGCAGGTTAACAGATTGAACAATTCTAACCTGAACTTGACTTGTTTAGCAATTCGTGTCAAAAATCTCTAACATAAACTTGACCCGTTTGACCCGATTTACCTAACTCAACTCGAACCAAACTTGATGTAATTAATTCACATCTCTTTATTTCAAATTAAAATGACATTAATACAAAATAAAAATGAAGTTAAATCACAAATCCCTTTATAAAAAAATTTACAAAAGAAAATGAATGAATGAATAAGAAAGAATAATACAAAACTCAACAAAAAAAAAACATGTAAACGGGTTATCGGATCTACTTTAGGTCATGTCAGGTCAACCCGATTTCGACCTATTTATTAATCAGGTTAAACAGGTTGACTTAGTTTTGACCCGAACAAAAAAATACATGACCCAAAACCTGATTTTTTCGTGTTCGGTCCGGGTCGTATTTTCATGTCGTGTCCAAAATTGTCAACCTTATATTTGATGATTAATATGCTTCTAAGTAAATAAACAATACTAAGGAAGATATTATTATATAAATTGAGAAAATATTTTTTTCTAATATATATTATTGTAAGAATTGTACATATTAAGGAATGGGTTCTTGGCTATAGACTTAGGGTATAAGGTTTTGTCAAGAGAATAAACATGGTTTAAAAAATAAATAATTAAATTTCTAAGTGTAATGTCTTTTGTGGTATAATAGTTTTATTTATAAGTATTTTAAAATCTTGTAATATTGCCCGTTATAAAATAAAATTAGAATATTGTTTTATGAACCGAATAGTCTTTGGGTATCGATGATCAAATGTAAGTATGATTATGATTGGACTGGTTGGTTCACATAAATTATATAACTATTTAGCGGGGTGTAACATTTGGAGGAGAATTTATTTTATGTGGAAAAGTTTTCGTGAGCAATTTAGATTTATTGTAAGGGGTGGGTCTTTGATCAGTTTTTGGGACGACAGTTGGTGTAGTGTTAAAAGTGTAGCTACGACGTATCATGATCTTGCTTCTATTACTATATGTAGAAATGTCATAGTTAAAGACATGTTTGATCATCGATCTAGTAGTTGTGCTAGCCAAATTAAATATAGAAGAAGATTAAACATTATGGAGAGTTCGTCTTATGATAGAATTTTACTTTTAGTAGGATGCAAACAAGTGTCCCCGTCTGAACAAGACGTTATGTGTTGATAAAACATGGATAATTTTTATGTGGGGCATTGTTAGAAGTTGAAATTTTAATATTAAATTAAAATATATAATATTATCAGCTCCCAAAACACAATTCCCACGCATCGATTGGCAGACGATTCCCATATTTGAGAAACTCCTCAATTTAGTGAATGTCAGTTTGGAAAATAGATTAATTAGATAATTTGAGAATAATTCAATATTGGAATTTGTTTATACTTATTTATGCCATGCTAATTAATTTTCAATAATTCAGTATTGATATTTTTTTTTACTTATTTATGAAATTCAACTTTAAAGGATTGAGATAATATATGAAAATTAAGTTGAATTTCATAAATAAGAAACGTGTAGTGACCAATATATTTAGAAAATTCTCATTTATCGGAGAAAAAAAAACTTATGTATATTAAAAGATAATGCAAAGTACTTTTCTGGGTTACAAATAAAAAAAAACATATAAAACACAAAATTTTACCTTAGATTTTTCTATGATAATGCAAAATACTTTTCTGGGTTACAAATAAAAAAAAACATATAAAACACAAAATTTTACCTTAGATTTTTCTATCAGATTGAAATAATCTGATTCGTGCAATCTAGTTTTGAGCAATAAATTTTAGAAAAGAGAAAGACAAAGTTAGTATATGTAAGATGGTTGATGATATTTTATTTCCCTTTTGTAGATGTAATGAATTCTACAAACCCTTTAGTAATTCCTTGTACACTGAATTTTGATAGAGTTGAATAAATATTTGATTAGGGTGTCAATTTAGGTAAGTTTCTGGTTTGCAGGTTCAGGTTGGCAGGTTAACAGATTGAACAATTCTAACCTGAACTTGACTTGTTTAGCAATTCGTGTCAAAAATCTCTAACATAAACTTGACCTGTTTGACCCGATTTACCTAACTCAACTCGAACCAAACTTGATGTAATTAATTCACATCTCTTTATTTCAAATTAAAATGACATTAATACAAAATAAAAATGAAGTTAAATCACAAATCCCTTTATAAAAAAATTTACAAAAGAAAATGAATCCATGAATAAGAAAGAATAATACAAAACTCAACAAAAAAAAAACTTGTAAACGGGTTATCGGATCTACTTTAGGTCATGTCAGGTCAACCCGATTTCGACCTATTTATTAATCAGGTTAAACAGGTTGACTTAGTTTTGACCCGAACAAAAAAATACATGACCCAAAACCTGATTTTTTCGTGTTCGGTCCGGGTCGTATTTTCATGTCGTGTCCAAAATTGTCAACCTTATATTTGATGATTAATATGCTTCTAAGTAAATAAACAATACTAAGGAAGATATTATTATATAAATTGAGAAAATATTTTTTTCTAATATATATAATTGTAAGAATTGTACATATTAAGGAATGGGTTCTTGGCTATAGACTTAGGGTATAAGGTTTTGTCAAGAGAATAAACATGGTTTAAAAAATAAATAATTAAATTTCTAAGTGTAATGTCTTTTGTGGTATAATAGTTTTATTTATAAGTATTTTAAAATCTTGTAATATTGTCCGTTATAAAATAAAATTAGAATATTGTTTTATGAACCGAATAGTCTTTGGGTATCGATGATCAAATGTAAGTATGATTATGATTGGTCTGGTTGGTTCTCATAAATTATATAACTATTTAGCGGGGTGTACCATTTGGAGGAGAATTTATTTTATGTGGAAAAGTTTTCGTGAGCAATTTAGATTTATTGTAAGGGATGGTTCTTTGATCAGTTTTTGGGACGACAGTTGGTGTAGTGTTAAAAGTGTAGCTACGACGTATCATGATCTTGCTTCTATTGCTATATGTAGAAATGTCATAGTTAATAACATGTTTGATCATCGATCTAGTAGTTGTGCTAGCCAAATTAAATATAGAAGAAGATTAAACATTATGGAGAGTTCGTCTTATGATAGAATTTTACTTTTAGTAGGATGCAAACAAGTGTCCCCGTCTGAACAAGACGTTATGTGTTGATAAAACATGGATAATTTTTATGTGGGGCATTGTTAGAAGTTGAAATTTTAATATTAAATTAAAATATATAATATTATCAGCTCCCAAAACACAATTCCCACGCATCGATTGGCAGACGATTCCCATATTTGAGAAACTCCTCAATTTAGTGAATGTCAGTTTGGAAAATAGATTAATTAGATAATTTGAGAATAATTCAATATTGAAATTTGTTTATACTTATTTATGCCATGCTAATTAATTTTCAATAATTCAGTATTGATATTTTTTTTTACTTATTTATGAAATTCAACTTTAAAGGATTGAGATAATATATGAAAATTAAGTTGAATTTCATAAATAAGAAACGTGTAGTGACCAATATAATAAGAAATCTTTTATATTTAGAAAATTCTCATTTATCGGAGAAAAAAAAACTTATGTATATTAAAAGATAATGCAAAGTACTTTTCTGGGTTACAAATAAAAAAAAAACATATAAAACACAAAATTTTACCTTAGATTTTTCTATGATAATGCAAAATACTTTTCTGGGTTACAAATAAAAAAAACATATAAAACACAAAATTTTACCTTAGATTTTTCTATCAGATTGAAATAATCTGATTCGTGCAATCTAGTTTTGAGCAATAAATTTTAGAAAAGAGAAAGACAAAGTTAGTATATGTAAGATGGTTGATGATATTTTATTTCCCTTTTTCAGATGTAATGAATTCTACAAACCCTTTAGTAATTCCTTGTACACTGAATTTGATAGAGTTGAATAAATATTTGATTAGGGTGTCAATTTAGGTAAGTTTCTGGTTTGCAGGTTCAGGTTGGCAGGTTAACAGATTGAACAATTCTAACCTGAACTTGACTTGTTTAGCAATTCGTGTCAAAAATCTCTAACATAAACTTGACCCGTTTGACCCGATTTACCTAACTCAACTCGAACCAAACTTGATGTAATTAATTCACATCTCTTTATTTCAAATTAAAATGACATTAATACAAAATAAAAATGAAGTTAAATCACAAATCCCTTTATAAAAAAATTTACAAAAGAAATTGAATGAATGAATAAGAAAGAATAATACAAAACTCAACAAAAAAAAACTTGTAAACGGGTTATCGGATCTACTTTAGGTCATGTCAGGTCAACCCGATTTCGACCTATTTATTAATCAGGTTAAACAGGTTGACTTAGTTTTGACCCGAACAAAAAATACATGACCCAAAACCTGATTTTTTCGTGTTCGGTCCGGGTCGTATTTTCATGTCGTGTCCAAAATTGTCAACCTTATATTTGATGATTAATATGCTTCTAAGTAAATAAACAATACTAAGGAAGATATTATTATATAAATTGAGAAAATGTTTTTTTCTAATATATATAATTGTAAGAATTGTACATATTAAGGAATGGGTTCTTGGCTATAGACTTAGGGTATAAGGTTTTGTCAAGAGAATAAACATGGTTTAAAAAATAAATAATTAAATTTCTAAGTGTAATGTCTTTTGTGGTATAATAGTTTTATTTATAAGTATTTTAAAATCTTGTAATATTGCCCGTTATAAAATAAAATTAGAATATTGTTTTATGAACCGAATAGTCTTTGGGTATCGATGATCAAATGTAAGTATGATTATGATTGGTCTGGTTGGTTCACATAAATTATATAACTATTTAGCGGGGTGTAACATTTGGAGGAGAATTTATTTTATGTGGAAAAGTTTTCGTGAGCAATTTAGATTTATTGTAAGGGATGGTTCTTTGATCAGTTTTTGGGACGACAGTTGGTGTAGTGTTAAAAGTGTAGCTACGACGTATCATGATCTTGCTTCTATTGCTATATGTAGAAATGTCATAGTTAATGACATGTTTGATCATCGATCTAGTAGTTGTGCTAGCCAAATTAAATATATAAGAAGATTAAACATTATGGAGAGTTCGTCTTATGATAGAATTTATTTTAGTAGGATGCAAACAAGTGTCCCCGTCTGAACAAGACGTTATGTGTTGATAAAACATGGATAATTTTTATGTGGGGCATTGTTAGAAGTTGAAATTTTAATATTAAATTAAAATATATAATATTATCAGCTCCCAAAACACAATTCCCACGCATCGATTGGCAGACGATTCCCATATTTGAGAAACTCCTCAATTTAGTGAATGTCAGTTTGGAAAATAGATTAATTAGATAATTTGAGAATAATTCAATATTGAAATTTGTTTATACTTATTTATGCCATGCTAATTAATTTTCAATAATTCAGTATTGATATTTTTTTTTACTTATTTATGAAATTCAACTTTAAAGGATTGAGATAATATATGAAAATTAAGTTGAATTTCATAAATAAGAAAGGTGTAGTGACCAATATAATAAGAAATCTTTTATATTTAGAAAATTCTCATTTATCGGAGAAAAAAAAACTTATGTATATTAAAAGATAATGCAAAGTACTTTTCTGGGTTACAAATAAAAAAAAAACATATAAAACACAAAATTTTACCTTAGATTTTTCTATGATAATGCAAAATACTTTTCTGGGTTACAAATAAAAAAAAACATATAAAACACAAAATTTTACCTTAGATTTTTCTATCAGATTGAAATAATCCGATTCGTGCAATCTAGTTTTGAGCAATAAATTTTAGAAAAGAGAAAGACAAAGTTAGTATATGTAAGATGGTTGATGATATTTTATTTCCCTTTTGTAGATGTAATGAATTCTACAAACCCTTTAGTAATTCCTTGTACACTGAATTTTGATAGAGTTGAATAAATATTTGATTAGGGTGTCAATTTAGGTAAGTTTCTGGTTTGCAGGTTCAGGTTGGCAGGTTAACAGATTGAACAATTCTAACCTGAACTTGACTTGTTTAGCAATTCGTGTCAAAAATCTCTAACATAAACTTGACCCGTTTGACCCGATTTACCTAACTCAACTCGAACCAAACTTGATGTAATTAATTCACATCTCTTTATTTCAAATTAAAATGACATTAATACAAAATAAAAATGAAGTTAAATCACAAATCCCTTTATAAAAAAATTTACAAAAGAAATTGAATGAATGAATAAGAAAGAATAATACAAAACTCAACAAAAAAAAACTTGTAAACGGGTTATCGGATCTACTTTAGGTCATGTCAGGTCAACCCGATTTCGACCTATTTATTAATCAGGTTAAACAGGTTGACTTAGTTTTGACCCGAACAAAAAATACATGACCCAAAACCTGATTTTTTCGTGTTCGGTCCGGGTCGTATTTTCATGTCGTGTCCAAAATTGTCAACCTTATATTTGATGATTAATATGCTTCTAAGTAAATAAACAATACTAAGGAAGATATTATTATATAAATTGAGAAAATGTTTTTTTCTAATATATATAATTGTAAGAATTGTACATATTAAGGAATGGGTTCTTGGCTATAGACTTAGGGTATAAGGTTTTGTCAAGAGAATAAACATGGTTTAAAAAATAAATAATTAAATTTCTAAGTGTAATGTCTTTTGTGGTATAATAGTTTTATTTATAAGTATTTTAAAATCTTGTAATATTGCCCGTTATAAAATAAAATTAGAATATTGTTTTATGAACCGAATAGTCTTTGGGTATCGATGATCAAATGTAAGTATGATTATGATTGGTCTGGTTGGTTCACATAAATTATATAACTATTTAGCGGGGTGTAACATTTGGAGGAGAATTTATTTTATGTGGAAAAGTTTTCGTGAGCAATTTAGATTTATTGTAAGGGATGGTTCTTTGATCAGTTTTTGGGACGACAGTTGGTGTAGTGTTAAAAGTGTAGCTACGACGTATCATGATCTTGCTTCTATTGCTATATGTAGAAATGTCATAGTTAATGACATGTTTGATCATCGATCTAGTAGTTGTGCTAGCCAAATTAAATATATAAAAGATTAAACATTATGGAGAGTTCGTCTTATGATAGAATTTACTTTTAGTAGGATGCAAACAAGTGTCCCCGTCTGAACAAGACGTTATGTGTTGATAAAACATGGATAATTTTTATGTGGGGCATTGTTAGAAGTTGAAATTTTAATATTAAATTAAAATATATAATATTATCAGCTCCCAAAACACAATTCCCACGCATCGATTGGCAGACGATTCCCATATTTGAGAAACTCCTCAATTTAGTGAATGTCAGTTTGGAAAATAGATTAATTAGATAATTTGAGAATAATTCAATATTGAAATTTGTTTATACTTATTTATGCCATGCTAATTAATTTTCAATAATTCAGTATTGATATTTTTTTTTACTTATTTATGAAATTCAACTTTAAAGGATTGAGATAATATATGAAAATTAAGTTGAATTTCATAAATAAGAAACGTGTAGTGACCAATATAATAAGAAATCTTTTATATTTAGAAAATTCTCATTTATCGGAGAAAAAAAAACTTATGTATATTAAAAGATAATGCAAAGTACTTTTCTGGGTTACAAATAAAAAAAAAACATATAAAACACAAAATTTTACCTTAGATTTTTCTATGATAATGCAAAATACTTTTCTGGGTTACAAATAAAAAAAACATATAAAACACAAAATTTTACCTTAGATTTTTCTATCAGATTGAAATAATCTGATTCGTGCAATCTAGTTTTGAGCAATAAATTTTAGAAAAGAGAAAGACAAAGTTAGTATATGTAAGATGGTTGATGATATTTTATTTCCCTTTTGTAGATGTAATGAATTCTACAAACCCTTTAGTAATTCCTTGTACACTGAATTTTGATAGAGTTGAATAAATATTTGATTAGGGTGTCAATTTAGGTAAGTTTCTGGTTTGCAGGTTCAGGTTGGCAGGTTAACAGATTGAACAATTCTAACCTGAACTTGACTTGTTTAGCAATTCGTGTCAAAAATCTCTAACATAAACTTGACCCGTTTGACCCGATTTACCTAACTCAACTCGAACCAAACTTGATGTAATTAATTCACATCTCTTTATTTCAAATTAAAATGACATTAATACAAAATAAAAATGAAGTTAAATCACAAATCCCTTTATAAAAAAATTTACAAAAGAAATTGAATGAATGAATAAGAAAGAATAATACAAAACTCAACAAAAAAAAACTTGTAAACGGGTTATCGGATCTACTTTAGGTCATGTCAGGTCAACCCGATTTCGACCTATTTATTAATCAGGTTAAACAGGTTGACTTAGTTTTGACCCGAACAAAAAATACATGACCCAAAACCTGATTTTTTCGTGTTCGGTCCGGGTCGTATTTTCATGTCGTGTCCAAAATTGTCAACCTTATATTTGATGATTAATATGCTTCTAAGTAAATAAACAATACTAAGGAAGATATTATTATAAATTGAGAAAATGTTTTTTTCTAATATATATAATTGTAAGAATTGTACATATTAAGGAATGGGTTCTTGGCTATAGACTTAGGGTATAAGGTTTTGTCAAGAGAATAAACATGGTTTAAAAAATAAATAATTAAATTTCTAAGTGTAATGTCTTTTGTGGTATAATAGTTTTATTTATAAGTATTTTAAAATCTTGTAATATTGCCCGTTATAAAATAAAATTAGAATATTGTTTTATGAACCGAATAGTCTTTGGGTATCGATGATCAAATGTAAGTATGATTATGATTGGTCTGGTTGGTTCACATAAATTATATAACTATTTAGCGGGGTGTAACATTTGGAGGAGAATTTATTTTATGTGGAAAAGTTTTCGTGAACAATTTAGATTTATTGTAAGGGATGGTTCTTTGATCAGTTTTTGGGACGACAGTTGGTGTAGTGTTAAAAGTGTAGCTACGACGTATCATGATCTTGCTTCTATTGCTATATGTAGAAATGTCATAGTTAATGACATGTTTGATCATCGATCTAGTAGTTGTGCTAGCCAAATTAAATATATAAGAAGATTAAACATTATGGAGAGTTCGTCTTATGATAGAATTTATTTTTAGTAGGATGCAAACAAGTGTCCCCGTCTGAACAAGACGTTATGTGTTGATAAAACATGGATAATTTTTATGTGGGGCATTGTTAGAAGTTGAAATTTTAATATTAAATTAAAATATATAATATTATCAGCTCCCAAAACACAATTCCCACGCATCGATTGGCAGACGATTCCCATATTTGAGAAACTCCTCAATTTAGTGAATGTCAGTTTGGAAAATAGATTAATTAGATAATTTGAGAATAATTCAATATTGAAATTTGTTTATACTTATTTATGCCATGCTAATTAATTTTCAATAATTCAGTATTGATATTTTTTTTTACTTATTTATGAAATTCAACTTTAAAGGATTGAGATAATATATGAAAATTAAGTTGAATTTCATAAATAAGAAAGGTGTAGTGACCAATATAATAAGAAATCTTTTATATTTAGAAAATTCTCATTTATCGGAGAAAAAAAAACTTATGTATATTAAAAGATAATGCAAAGTACTTTTCTGGGTTACAAATAAAAAAAAAACATATAAAACACAAAATTTTACCTTAGATTTTTCTATGATAATGCAAAATACTTTTCTGGGTTACAAATAAAAAAAAACATATAAAACACAAAATTTTACCTTAGATTTTTCTATCAGATTGAAATAATCCGATTCGTGCAATCTAGTTTTGAGCAATAAATTTTAGAAAAGAGAAAGACAAAGTTAGTATATGTAAGATGGTTGATGATATTTTATTTCCCTTTTGTAGATGTAATGAATTCTACAAACCCTTTAGTAATTCCTTGTACACTGAATTTTGATAGAGTTGAATAAATATTTGATTAGGGTGTCAATTTAGGTAAGTTTCTGGTTTGCAGGTTCAGGTTGGCAGGTTAACAGATTGAACAATTCTAACCTGAACTTGACTTGTTTAGCAATTCGTGTCAAAAATCTCTAACATAAACTTGACCCGTTTGACCCGATTTACCTAACTCAACTCGAACCAAACTTGATGTAATTAATTCACATCTCTTTATTTCAAATTAAAATGACATTAATACAAAATAAAAATGAAGTTAAATCACAAATCCCTTTATAAAAAAATTTACAAAAGAAATTGAATGAATGAATAAGAAAGAATAATACAAAACTCAACAAAAAAAAACTTGTAAACGGGTTATCGGATCTACTTTAGGTCATGTCAGGTCAACCCGATTTCGACCTATTTATTAATCAGGTTAAACAGGTTGACTTCGTTTTGACCCGAACAAAAAAATACATGACCCAAAACCTGATTTTTTAGTGTTCGGTCCGGGTCGTATTTTCATGTCGTGTCCAAAATTGTCAACCTTATATTTGATGATTAATATGCTTCTAAGTAAATAAACAATACTAAGGAAGATATTATTATATAAATTGAGAAAATGTTTTTTTCTAATATATATAATTGTAAGAATTGTACATATTAAGGAATGGGTTCTTGGCTATAGACTTAGGGTATAAGGTTTTGTCAAGAGAATAAACATGGTTTAAAAAATAAATAATTAAATTTCTAAGTGTAATGTCTTTTGTGGTATAATAGTTTTATTTATAAGTATTTTAAAATCTTGTAATATTGCCCGTTATAAAATAAAATTAGAATATTGTTTTATGAACCGAATAGTCTTTGGGTATCGATGATCAAATGTAAGTATGATTATGATTGGTCTGGTTGGTTCACATAAATTATATAACTATTTAGCGGGGTGTAACATTTGGAGGAGAATTTATTTTATGTGGAAAAGTTTTCGTGAGCAATTTAGATTTATTGTAAGGGATGGTTCTTTGATCAGTTTTTGGGACGACAGTTGGTGTAGTGTTAAAAGTGTAGCTACGACGTATCATGATCTTGCTTCTATTACTATATGTAGAAATGTCATAGTTAATGACATGTTTGATCATCGATCTAGTAGTTGTGCTAGCCAAATTAAATATAGAAGAAGATTAAACATTATGGAGAGTTCGTCTTATGATAGAATTTTACTTTTAGTAGGATGCAAACAAGTGTCCCCGTCTGAACAAGACGTTATGTGCTGATAAAACATGGATAATTTTTATGTGGGGCATTGTTAGAAGTTGTTCGCTAAGATGAGTTTATATATTTTTTGTTGGGAGAAACTTTGGGAGTCAAAGATTCCATCCAAGATCTCATTCTTTGGATGAAGCATTATTCACGGTGGAATTCTTACGGATGATATGCATGAAAAAAATGTTGTATTATGGTTAGTAGTTATCGTATGTGTCACGAAGAGGTTGAATCAGCAACTCACTTACTTTTGCATTGTCGACGGGTGACTAATATATGTAGTCTTTTGTGAAGTATCACTGGGATTCATTGGGTGATGTCCGAGGCTTTGGATAGTTGTTGGGAAATTTAGATTGATGCAGCTAATATGGCAGGCCTACATAATTGGGTTACCATCCTATTTTTTTTAGGTGGACTATCTGGTTGGAGAGAAATCGTCAAACTTTTACTGATCGTAGTCGTCTGATGCGTATCATTCATAATGTTATTATTATGATACTTTCTAAGATTAATTTCGGAAAGTCGGTAGAGTCCGTCGGGTAGTTAATCATTCTTCTCAAGAACTTACGAGCTCGATAATCTATTAAGTAATGTTTTTTGTTTTTATTTTTATTTAATTTCTCTTAATGTCATGTTTTTGTCGTTGTGGTCAAACGATTTTCATCATTTTTAATATACATTACCTCTTTAAAAAAAATATATATCTTAAATTACAACAAAGATTGTATAAAATAGTGAGAAAAGAGGCAATAATTTACAAAATGTCAAACAGTTCTTATTCTTAGTGTTTCTATAGCTTTTAGAATCTATAAAAAGACTTACAAGAACCTCTTTTCCAATCTTAAGTAAGAAAAAAACATCTCCTAAAATGAAGCAAACAAGAAATTCATTTGTTGCATGTTTTCTTAAATTATGTGCAATTTATGTTATTCTCCTTGCATGCACCAATGCAAATGACCAAGATCGACAGGTACATGTTTTTTATTTTCTTCAATTTTTAACGTATATAATTTCTTAGGCATGTTTGGCATATTTAATAATAAATAATTTATATGACAAGATACTTAACTAAAAAATATATCCCTCTAAAGTCACATGTTCAAATATATAGAGATTAATATGATGGACTATAATAATCCCTCAAAATAGATCATTAGTTTGGTTTTTGAGTTATTCGAGTTTATCGGTTCAGGTTTTTAATTTTTTTTGACAAATTCGAAAACCAAACCGAATTCAAATAAATTCTAATAAAATTGAACCGAATTCGAATTTCATCTTCGGTTCGAATTCAATTTTTTAATAAATTAAATATAATTAAATCAGTTATATAATATATAATTAAATAAACAATAAAAATTTTAATCAATTTCGGTTTGATTTTCGAGTTTAAACTCAACCTCACCGAATTTGAATTCGAATAGAATTAAAATTCAATTAAAAAAAAAATAAAATTCAAATTCGTTTAATATTCCTTTCAAACCAAATATTAATAATGTTTATCTTATCACCTATATCCATTTTCTTTAAATTAATGTATATAATTTATTAATTCAAAGGTTTGATTGGGCCAAAAATAACTTGTAGAGGAGAGAATAGTCTTTGTGAAAAGAAAATTTGATAGGCTAAAAAAAAGCTTTAAGAAACCAGGACAATATATTTCTTTTTCTTAATAGTAATAACTAAGGCTTTAAATTGCACAAATGAAAGCAAAGTAAAATTTGTTTAAACTATTTGTCACTATGTTTAACCTTTTTTATTTTGCCATAATTTTACCAACACTTATTATTTATTGAAGATTTTTCTTTCTAAAACCTATGGAATTTGCAGAAAGATATTTTAAAGTATTGACATTTATATTACCAAGAAATTCCTTCAACTATAAATTATTTGCAATAAATCAAGAAACTCTATTTAAAATATGCAGATTAGAATAACTATTAAATAATAATATAAATACTTATTATAGGGTCAATATATAAGCCCTTAAGCTACAGACAAATATATTTAGGGGCTGAGTTGAGATTAAGCACAACCCAAACAACAATTATTACCTACTGAATTTTTTATATATCTAAATCTTTTAAATGTAATAACAATAATGTATTTAAATTAATTGTACAATTCTCATCAAAAGCATTTAAAAAAACATCTTACATTAAGTTCAATCCCCAATTATTTTATATTTTTTTATACTATGTTCAGACCTCTTAACTCTAATTTATGGCTATATCCCTCAATTGAGCAATGTCCTAGTCTTTGTGTCCATTTTTTTTTAGAATTTGTACTTTGAGTTACAATTTAAAATTTATTTATATTAGAAAAAAATTAACCAAATTACATATAACATAAATATTATAGTAAATAAACTTAAAGTAATTAAATTTATAATTATAAAAGAAAAATGTTAATATACAAATTAGTAAAGAAAAGTATGAAGGGTAGAAGTGTATTGGTGGGAATATAATATTCGGCTTAACTGATATTATTATTTAAAAAAAAGGTTAATACAATATAAATAATTGTCGTTTAAGTATAACAACAAAACAATACAAAACATGAGTGTTTACCTTGTCACAAAACACAACGAGATTAACAATTGAAGATCAACGCGGTAAACATGAGTAAAAATTGTTTACCCAAGAAAAAAACATAAACATAAAATCAAGTTTTAATGAGCTCGGAGATATTTAATAAGATCAATGAATTCACCTACTATTCTAATTTTTTAGTTTGTAATGTTTAGTTTGGATGCAATATAGAACATGTAAATAATATAATCGACTCATTCTTGGTACTTAAAATATTGTATTAGACTCCATCTAAAATAGATTTAAATTGTCATTCAAATATTATTACCAACTATTTTTATATTTACACACTAACATATTTATTATTTTATTCAGGGGTATATAGTCTACATGGGAGACTTTAAACTAACAATTGGCATCCCTCCACCTATTTTGCATTCAAGATTTCTAAAAAATGCTCTTGGCCCGTAATATATCACTAATGTCATGTTTTTTAAACAATTTCTTTTCTTCTCATTTTTAGTTATTAATACAAAAAATCAAATATTCGATTAAAATATTTGATAATATTATTGTTTACTTATATTGAAGTTTATTTTTTTTTTTTGTCTTGAACAGAAATTCTTCTGCAACAATTATTTACAGTTACAAGAATAGTTTCAATTGTTTTCTTGCTCTATTAAATAATGACGAAGTTCAACGAATATCTTGTAAGATGATCAATAACTTCTCAAGAACTTATAAATTCTCTTATTAAATCACATACATATATTAATTAAATGCTTTGATTTAATTAATTATCAGCAATGAAAGAAGTTGTGTCAGTGTTTCCAAATAGAAAAAATTATATGCTCACGACAAGATCATGGGACTTCATAAATTTTCCGGAAACAATTAAAAGAGAAAAAACAGTTGAGAGCAACATCATTGTTGGAATAATAGATTCGGGAATATGGCCAGAGTCGAAATCCTTTAGTGCTGCAGGATTCGGGTCTCCACCAACAAAATGGAAAGGTTCATGTAGGGGACTAACTAATTTCACTTGTAACAAGTAAGACATAAATTTGAATATGCGTGAAATAATTAGTTTATTTAAAAATTAATATTGATTTAAACAATATTTAATTAAATTTAATAACATATTATGATTGAATGCAGCAAAATCATTGGAGCAAGGTATTACAATAAGAATGGTCACTTCTCCACAAAGGATGTTCTATCTCCAAGAGACACCGATGGTCATGGAACTCATATGGCCTCAATAATTGCAGGCAACATTGATAATTCAGCAAGTTTTTTTGGTCTAGGTAGTGGTACAGCTCGAGGAGGTGTCCCATCTTCGCGGATTGCCGTATATAAAGTATGTTGGTCCTTTGGTTGCGATGACGTCGACGTCATTGCAGCATTCGCCGATGCCGTCAAAGATGGCGTCGACATAATATCGATTTCTATGGGAGATGAAAATTCTAGAAACTATTTTATGGATGCTCTATCTATTGGGAGTTTAAAAGCAATGAGACATGGAATTTTAACCTTAGTGCCGGCTGGAAATAGGGGTCCAAAACCTTGGAGTGTAATGAATGTTTTTCCTTGGGCAATAACCGTCGCAGCAAGCACTATTGATCGGAATTATTTTACCAATTTGCACATGGGTAATGGTGCGGTTGTTACGGTAAAATTAAAGTCTTTCACTACCATTTCATTTTGTTTAAACAAAACGCGCGTAAATATAATGATTTTTATTCGTTTCACTAACACAGGGAGTTTCAATAAACATGTTTAATCAAACTCGTGTCTACCCTATGGTGTATGGTGCTGATGTGCCAAATAAAAGAATGAATGCTTCTAGGGAAGCAGCTGGGTAATATATTATATACACAATGATTCTAATATTTGTAACATTATTCTTAAGTTTATATATATAAACTTGTCAATCAAATCTTTTGTTTAACAGTCTTATTGGTTGGTCTTAACTACAGAATGTGCAGAAAAAACTCACTCGATACTACATTGGTAAAGGGAAAAATTGTCATTTGTGAGGAATATAATTTAGGAGTCGAAGCTCTTTCTGTTGGTGCAACTGGTATGGTGATACGAGGTCCTCGAAGAGAGGACTGTGAAGCGTATGTCCTCCCCACAACTTATATTACCGGGAATGGGGACATCCAAGCGAGGAACTATTTTATGTCATCAAGGTATATGTATATGCACTATTTAAGTTGTTCTAAAATTATATGTATATTATGATTTTGTTCATTTATTGATTTTTATTATTATTAAGCAGTAATCCAACTGCAAGCATATTCAAGAGTAATAAGGGTTTTGATTCTTCAACGCCATATATTGGATCCTTCTCATCTAGGGGACCAAATCCTATATCAGATCACATACTCAAGGTTTGATAGATTTTTCACTTAGTCTTTACATTTTCTTAATTTTACATTTTTAATGGTACATTTAATAATACTATGAAATTGATAAGCGTTTAAGTATAAAAGAAAAAAAACATAACGGTGGAGAGAAAAACAAATAAAAAATAATTAATGTGTGCAAAAATTCTATAATATGACAAAAAGATCTCCGGTCAAGTCTAATCTATCAGTTTTACATATCAAACCTCGTATAATGTCAATTTTAGAACAATATGATATAGTTTCAGTATCTCCAACCCATAATGGAAAGAAATTGTTATTCAACTTTAGTTGTAGAATCTTTTAATCCATAAAAATCATTTTGAAATAAGTGGAATCTAGTTCAAGTTAACAATTACCATTATATTTATCTTACAATAAATCATGCATACGAATTTTCTCCTTATCTTGTAGCCCGATTTGTGTGCGCCTGGTGTTCAAATCTTGGCAGCATGGACACCAGTGAATGCTCCTACTAGGGAAGAGGTAGATAAGAGAAGGTCGTCATATAACGTCTTATTTGGTACTTCAATCGCATGTGCACACGTTGCTGCTGCGGCCGCTTATGTCAAATCTTTCCATCCATCGTGGTCTCCGGCTGCTATAAGATCGGCCCTTATGACCACAAGTATATATATTATTAATTATTTAAGAAACATTATCAAAATACTTCTCATCCTATACAATCGTTAAATTTAAAATAATTCTTTTACAGCCTTCAAGATGAGTGAAACAGCAACTCCTGATGCAGAATTTGCTTACGGAGCAGGTCTCATAAACCCTGCAAGTGCCATTAATCCCGGCCTTGTGTATGATACAAAAATAGTTGAATATGTGCAGTTCATGTGTGGGCAAGGCTACACAAATGAGCAATTGCGTCTTGTTACAGGTGACTACTATACTTCTTGCACCGATTACGGGAGTATAGATTCTTTAAATTTGAACATACCTTCATTTGCTATCCGTGTTTATCCTTCTGCTCGATTTAATGTCTACATGACTAGAAAAGTTACAAATGTGGGATCGTTATCATTTGTTTACAAAGCTGTGATTTCGGCTCCACCGTCACTAAAAATAAGAGTGGTTCCCGAAACACTTACTTTCTCTAGTGTTGGACAAACTTTACCATTCACTATGTTTGTTGAGGGAATAATTGATGGAGTGAGCTTGGTTTCCGCATCTTTGAGCTGGATAGGTCCCAGAAACATAGTGAGGAGCCCTATTGTTGTTTTTTATAAACAACAACCATGATGATATGACATGGAAAATCCTAGTAATAAACATCTTTCATATGATATATAAATGAGGATGAATGAGACTAATGAGTTTTCGAACAAGGATTGTTTAAGGAGAATGTGTGTCTCCAATTTATGTTTGTTGTGTGTTATTGTCCTAATAATTGAGGTTGTTTTACCCTAAATATTAAGATTGCTTTATTTCCTCATTGTTTTTACATTTGATTTTAGGTTACTAGGTTTGTTCTCATTTTCTATGTTTACACACATTCTTTATCCCTTCAACATTTATATTATCTAGTGAATGAAATCCTTATTACAAATCTAAATCTTAATTGCCACGCCCTGAATTAAATTTATATCGAGACACGACAACCGGCGCAATTTATTAACTAAATGATTAAAGAGAAATGATAGATGGAGCGACTCCGCCAGAGACTCCCCACGTGACATGCCATGTGAAATATATATTTTTTTAAAATAAAAAATAAAACAACAATTTTTTTTCACATACGATTTTGATCAAATCTTAGTTTTCCCTTTCCCCTTCCCCTTCCCCTTCCCCTTCCCCTAAACTCCTTTGAAAATTCTACAAAACTCGGAGGCCATAAGGGGAAGGGGAAGGGGAAGAGGAAGAGAAAGAGGAAGAGGCGAGATAGAGAGAATGCTAGGGTTTAAAGTTTAGGGTTTAATCAAAATCTCATGTGAGAAGAGGGAGAGACGCATGTGGGGAGTTACTACTGTTGGAGAATTGGTCATCTATCATTTCTCATAATAAAAACAGGAAAACAAACTATTATTAAATATGTTCATACTAATGTAATTAATCACTGCGTTGTTCCAATAATAATTATTCTCAAATTCTAGCAATAATAATGTAAAAACAAACTAAAATCAATACTAGTTATATAGTTTTATAAGAAAGTTTAATGTTTCAATGTTTGATATTTTCAACCAACTAAATTTTAATCTGAAAAAAAAAATAGTCATCATTAATGAATGAGCTTAAACCTTCCAACCATCAAAGTCAAATATTATGTTTCGATTAAGTATGTTGACAGATTATGTGTTTAAACCCCGGGAATTAGTCACACTTTAAAGGAGAAGCGGAACTCAGCGTTCTAAAAAAAAAAAACATTTGACAACATTTAGAAAATATATCTATAAATTATATCATTTAATATTGTAGACACTCATTTTCACCCCAATTTTATACTTTATACTTGTAATAAATTATACAAACCTTGTGGAGAAGTCTTTGTCTAAAAATATCCATCTTCCATGGCCATATTTTCACTTAAAGAAAAATGCAGAGAATGACAATTATCTACAAAATGAATATAATATGGATCATGATTCAACAAATTATTTTATACGAAATGAAGCCTAAATTCACACTATAATCTAGATCGAAATCTATAAAATAGTTTGATCTATATCATGACTCAAAAAACAATCTTATACCAATTGAAAAATAAACCACTTTCAATTTAAACTTTGGAGGTTTTTCAAAAGGATCATGATTGTGGAAAAGATTACAACAAACTACTATTTTCCAAATTTATATTCTCAAATGATATTATGTTTCAAGGTTCTGACAAAAAAATTATCGTCTCTTTTAACGTTCAACAAGAGAAAACAAAGACAAAATCAACACAAAATCAGCACAAATTATATGTTACTCTAACAATTTAGTTAAGGGTTTAAAACGTTCTTCCAATAAAAACTCCAATCCGCACAAAATCAGCACAAATAAAAGAACAAATGTTAATCAATCAATGAAAACACAATTTGCATTTGTTTTACAATCAAAACACAATTTGCATTTGTTTTACAATCAGTTCATTTCACTATTGTCTCTACTCCTAATGTTAACGTCCAAAATCGATAATCAAATCGATAAAATGAAACTATTCAGTAAAACTATTTGAGATGACGCAACATCGATAATCAAATCGAATGGAGATGGATAAAATACTGGTGAAGAAAAATTTACCGGCGATGTGAAAGTGAAGATCGGTCACAGACAAACGATTTGTCAATAGAAAAAATGACGAGATTTCACCGAGTTGAGGGTAGGATTTAGTTTAGCTCTAGTTTATTCCACTCTGTTCGGTCCAGTTTTCTATTGGAAAGACAACGGAGTGCCGGAAATGGTCGTCGGTCGGTCTATCGGGCCGGAAGAAGGAAGGAAGGAATGAAAGAAGATAGAAAATATAAAAAAAGATTACCTTTTCAACATTTTTATTTCCCACAATGAGATCTGCTATTACAAATGATATTATCCATTTTGTACCACCTTCATAAAATATATGGTTTTTTTCTCTCTTCAATACTTTTGACTTATTCTTTAAAATAATTATTTTTTGTGAAGGTGCATTCTCAATACGGTTGGCGAGAATGCCCTCAACCATTTCCACCGTATTTGGTGCACCGTTGTCTACGGTAATCATCACCTCCGCTCCACCTTTGGAGGAAGTCTTTATACTTAGGGATGTCAATAGGGCGGTTCGGGGCGGGGAATACATTTACCATCCCCGCCCCGTTTTAATTTCAGGGATTTTTTTAATACCATCCCCTCCCCGTTCAATTTTTTTCGGTTTTGGAGAATACCACGGGGCACCGTTAATATATTTTTAAAAAAAACATAAATAAAAATTATACAATAAAATTATATAAATGAATTTTTTAATATAATATATATTATAAAATATTAAAATTTTATATTATTATAAAGAAATAACCTTACTACTCTTATAAAATATAGTGAATAAATAAATATGTTGGTGATTTAATATATTTAATTATGTTTATGGTGTTCGAGGCAGAATCGGGGTGAAATCGGGCGGGTCGGGGCGAGGGACACAAATACCATCCCCACCCCATCCCCGTTTGGTTTCGGGGGAAAACCGTCCCAAACGGGGCATTTCAATTCGGTTTTTGCGGGGCAGTTTCAAATTGCCATCCCTATTTATACTCCAACGGATCATCATTCTTACCCGTAGACTCCACTATGTGGGTTTCCCCACAAGGAAGTTGGAGGACGGCCTGAACATCTTCCTCATCGATGGGAATCTCCTCTTCATTCATAAGTTTAATAGTGGCTCTTGAAACATCGTATTTATGCACCAAAAATTGGCACAACAGGTGCGGACACTAGGATATCCATAGTAATAATAGGGAGCCAAATCCAATATCTTGGATCCCACGCTTTTGCTCATCGCTAAGGTTTTGTATCAAGTTATACAAACCTTGTGGAGAAGTCTTTGTCTTAAAATATCCATCTTCCATGGCCATATTTTTACTTAAAGAAAAATGTAGAGAGACTGACAATTATCTACAAAATGAATATAATACGGATCATAATTCAGCAAATTATTTTATACCAAATGAAGCAAATTCACACTATAATCTAGATCGAAATCTATAAAATAATTTGATCTATATCATGACTCAAAAACAACCTTATACCAATTGAAAAATAAACCACTTTCAGTTTAAACTTTGGAGGTTTTTCAAAAGGATCGTAATTGTGGAAAAGATTACAACAAACTACTATTTTCCAAATACATATTCTCAAATGATATTATATTTCTAGTTCTGACATAAAATTTATTGTCTCCTTTAACGTTCAACAAGAGAAAACTAAGACAAAATCAACACAAAATCAGCACAAATTATATGTTACTCTAACAAGTTAGTTAAGGGTTTAAAACGTTCTTCCAATAAAACTCCAATCAACACAAAATCAGAACAAACAGAAGAACAAATGTTGATCAATCAATGAAAACACAATTTGTATTTATTCTACAATCAGTTCATTTCACTATTGCCTATACTCCAAATGTTAACACCCAAAATCGATAATCAAATCGATAAAATGAAATTGTTCAATGAAACTATTTGAGACGACGCAACATCGATAATCAAATCGAATGGAGATGGATAAAATACTAGTGAAGAAAAACTTACCGGCGATGTGAAAGTGAAGACCGCTCATAGACAAACGATTTGTCACTAGAAAGAATGATGAGATTTCACCGAGTTGAGGGTAGGATTTAGTTTAGCTCCAATTTAATCCACTCTGTTTGGTCCAGTTTTCTATCGGAAAGACAACGGAGTTCCGGAAATGGTCGTTGGTTGGTCTATCGGGCCGGAAGAATGAAGGAAGATAGAAAATATAAAAAAGATTACTTTTTCAACCTTTTCATTTCCCGTAATGAGATCTGTTGTTCTAAATGATATGTTCTATTTTGTACCACCTTCACAAAATATGTGAGTTTTTCTTTCTCTCTCTTTAATACTTTTTATTTATTTTTAAAATAATTAATTTTTGTGAAGGTGCATCTGTAGTACGGTTGGCGAGAATACCCTCAACCATTTCCGTCGAATTTGGTGCACCGCTGTACAGCAAAATGACCGGTTGTAGGAAGGAGTGACTTAATATCCGTTGGAGTTGGTGTGACCGTTGGGGTTGATGTGGCGGTTCCTCCTCTTCCAAGATTTTTCAAACCGCTCATAAAATGAGTCAGTTACCTCTTTTGTGATTACCTGGGCCTGGTTCAACCCTTCGCCCGGACAGGTTGGGACTCCAAGCTCTAGGAGCAGACAACTTAGTTGAGGAACGAGACCGACCGTTCGAACGCCAATCATCCAGATTAGGACGTCGAACAACACCCTTGACCAGTTGACCGGTGTACCCGTGGTTATAGCGGCCATCATGTTGAAAGCAGCGGTACAATAAGTGTTGGTTACATCCCTCCCTAGGATGCTTCGACCGATCACGTCGTTGAGAAGCTGGTATTCAGCTCTCAACAGTGACTTGGCACTGTGGTCATCAACGGGTTGATTTGACCGGGCAAAGGTTAAGGAGATCTCGGCCTTTAGTTCAGCCAGAACATTGAGATCGGTCAGCCCTTGCTTTGGAAGGTCGAAACATCTTGCAAAGTCGCTTTCGGTGAAGTCGAATACAATCCCTCCCACCTTTGACTGAATATGTGTGTCAAAGTGAGGAGTTCCTCGGAAAACCCTGGCATTGTAAAAGAATTCCAGGTCTGATTCAGAATAGATGACATGTTTGTCATCTAGAAAGTGTTGGAGACCAGTGTCTTCAAGTGACTTGATCATCTTGAAGACATCATAGTGTTCAGTACTTAGAGCAGATTTGAAATTCACTTGAAGGATGTTTGGAAACTGAGACATTTTGTCTTAGTGAGAGAATGAGTTATATCTTGTGATTGTTTTGTTTAAGGTTTGCCTAACTTATATATTAGTGGAGGGATGATCTTATTATCCAGTGTGTCACAGGTAATGGTGTCTATTAACCATAGGATAAAATGTTTTGCATGAAATAAGCATGTCTACAGCTTAGGTTGTTGGTCATAGGCCTGGACTGTGAAAGATATCATATCTTCACGTCTTTTGAGGTATGACCATTTTATTTTGAAAAGGCAGTTTTTCAGAACAGATAAGTTTTAAACACAGATAATTATTTCACTTTTGTTTGGAAGCCAAATAATCCGAAATAAGCTATTTCCGAACCGGTCAGTTATTAGTTGTTCGTCCCAATGCGGTTATTTGGTGCATGCACTAAGTAACCGGTCGGTTTACTCTGACTGATAGACCAGGCGGTTCTTCCATAGAAACCTTGGTAAATTTGGAATCCGACAATTTAGGAGGAACTACCGGTTTTGTCTGTCCCAACCGATTTCCCTTTTTAAGCATCTTTAAGGATGATCTGACTAATGTCGGTTAAACCGAGTGTGAGTCTGAATTGAGAAAACTTAGCTTCCTGCAGAAGCTTTGTGAAGATATCGGCTACTTGTTGATTTGTCGATACGTATTCCAGCCGGATATGCTTCAGCATGACATGTTCCCGAATGAAGTGGTGCCTTATATCAATGTGCTTGGTTCTAGAATGTAGAACCGGGTTGTAGGTGATTGCTATGGCACTTGTGTTATCACAGAAGATTGGGGACTCTTCGGCTGTGATACCGAAATCCTTCAGTTGTTGTTGAATCCATAGAAGTTGTGAACAACAACTTCCGGCTGCCAGATATTCAGCTTCTGCGGTTGATGTGGCCACCAATGTCTGTTTCTTGATGTGCCATGACACAAGCCGATCACCTAGGAATTGGCATGTTCCGCTTGTGCTTTTTTTATCAACCTTGCAACCTACATAGTCTGCATCTGAGTAACTTGTTAGGTTAAAAGATGAGTCCTTTGGATACCACAGGCCGACGTCAGGAGTTCCCTTAAGGTATTTCAAGATTCGCTTTGCGGCTGTATAGTGGGATTGTTTGGGATTAGCCTGAAATCTTCAACACACACCGACCGCAAATAGAATATCCAGTCTACTTGCTGTTAGGTATAGGAGAGAGCCGATGATTCCTCGGTAAGTGGTCAGGTCCACTGCTTGACCGTCATCATCCTTGTCCAATTTGACCGATGAGCTCATTGGAGTAGCGGCTGAGGAGCATGTGTCCATCCCAAATTTCTTTAGAAGTTCCTTAGTGTACTTGGGTTGGCTTATGAAAGTTCCTTCTTCGAGTTGTTTAACCTGAAGACCTAGGAAGAAACTTAATTCTCCCATCATACTCATTTCAAATTTGTTAGTCATCAGGGTTGAGAATTTATCACATAACTTAGGATCGGTTGAACCGAAGATAATATCATCTACATAAATTTGAACAAGTAGGATATGTTCCTTTTTCTCAAACTTAAAAAGTGTTTTGTCCACCGAACCGATGGTGAAATCATGTTTTAACAAGAATGCGATTAGTGTGTCATACCAGGCTCTAGGAGCTTGCTTTAGACCGTATAAAGCTTTGTTTAACCGATATACATGGTTTGGTAGTTTAGCATTTTTGAAACCGGGTGGTTGCTCTGTGAGTTTAAGCATTGATTGTCAGAAAATATAAAGTTGTAGGCCTTTATTGATGTTAGTGTATATAATATAATAATATATTATATTGATATATTATTATATTATACAATATAATATATTATATTATTATATTGTCTTTTATACCATTAGGGTATATTTAATTATTAATGGGCTTGGGCCTATATGTATAAGTAATTTAGGGTTCTAGGCTAATTACTCCTATATAAGGATTGTTTGTAAAGGTTGAATATACAGCACTCAAGTTTTTTCAAGATTTTTTCTTCTTTAGCAAATATCTATTTTCCAGAGTTTCATATCTTCATAGTTGTTCTTAGAAAGATCCAATAGTCAAAGCCAACATTTGGTATTAGAGCTAGATTGAAGAACATGTCGTCGACGAGATCAACTAGAGATGCGGCGGCAATGAAGATTGGAAGAGAAGGGAATGTGACGCTCTCATATCCGTTACTCACGAAGAGTAACTACTCGGTTTGGGCATTGAAGATGCGGGTAAACTTACAAGCACAAGGAGTGTGGGAAGCCGTGATGCTCGAAGATGTCGACGAACGGATGGATAGAATGGCTCTCGACGCCATCTATCAAGCACTCCCTGAGGACGTCCTTCTCATGGTGGCTGAGAAAGATTCCGCTAAGCTAGCGTGGGAGACGCTAAAGACAATGCATGTTGGAGTGGAGAGAGTCAAAGAGGCAAAAGTGCAAACCTTGAAGACACAATTTGAGGCGATTCGTATGAAGAATGGGGAATCGGTGGATGATTTCGCCATGAAATTGACATCCATTGTGACTGGTATCCGCTCGTTAGGAGAGAAGGTGGAGGAGATCTCCGTCGTCAAGAAGTTCCTTAAAGCCTTACCACAAACATACATGCAGATCGTTACAGCGATCGAACAATTTGGTGACCTCAAGAATATGACCGTCGAAGAGATCGTCGGTCGTCTCAAAGTCCACGAGGAGAGACTTCGCGGATACGGAGACCAAGAGGAGGAGCATCTATTACTCACGCATGATGAATGGATGTCACGAATGAAGAAAAACGGAGAAGCCGATTTTTCTTCTGGATCATCGAGTCGTAGCGGCAACGGTGGAGATAACTGAGGTCGTGGCAGAGGGCAAGGGCAAGGGCAAGGTCAAGGTCAAGGTCAAGGGCGAGGTTGTGCAGAAAGCTCACCTCGACAAGAAGGTACCAAGCCCCGCAAAGACAAGAGCACAGTGAAGTGTTACGCTTGTCAAAAGTATGGGCACTACGCGTCTAAGTGCCCTAACAATAGATCTGACGGTGAGGTAAACCTCACTAGCTTCTATGATGAGGAGCCAGCATTAATGTTTGTTGAGGTAGTGACGAAAACTTTGCCCGAAGAAGATGATGCAAACCTCACTAGCTTCTATGATGAGGAGCCAGCATTAATGTTTGCTGAGGTAGTGACGAAAGCTTTGCCCGAAGAAGATGATGCAAACCTTGCTAGCTTCTATGACGAGGAGCCAGTATTAATGTTTGCTGAGGGAGACGAGAAGACAAACCTTGAAGAGTTCATGCAAGAACCATCCAAGGAGGAACCAGATGTGGTGTTGTTCAGTGAAGAGAAAGTCATGGAGAAACTCCTCGCAAGTGGCGATGAGTGTAATCACACTAATGTGTGGTACCTTGACAATGGAGCAAACAACCATAGGAATGGCCATCGAGAGAAGCTCAATGAGCTCGACGAGAAAATTACCGGAAATATGAAGTTTGAAGACGGAAACAAGGTGCACAAGTTTCCTAATTCATCTTACGGGGAAATCTATGTGAGCAGAGACTCTATATTCGAGGAGGAGAAGAAGTGGGAGTGGTGCAACAACAACAACAAGCTCGTACAAAATCCCGTGGAGTTCGGAATCCTACGAGATGTCTATGTGGAGGCACCACTAGTAGAGATGGATCTTGATAAATTGTTATTGCTCACCACCGATGAGCCAATAACATATCATGAGGTGGTAGTCGAAGAGTCGTGGAATGAAGCCATGAACAAAGAGCTCGAATCTATCAGGAAGAATAAGATATGGGAGTTCACCAACTTACCACCCGGTCACAAGACCATCGAGTTAAAGTGGCTTTTCAAGTTGAAAAGAGACAGCGAAGAAAACATCTTCAAGCACAAAGCAAGATTGGTAGCAAAAGGCTATGTGCAGAAGCAAGGTAATGATTTTGAGGAGAACTTTGCACCAGTGACGAAACATTACACAGTCAGGTTAATTCTTGGTAACGAGGTGGACCAGAAGAAAGATAGCATTGAGGTGAAGTAGGAAGCTTATGTGAAGAAGGTGTTGAAACAGTTTGCAATGGAGGATTGTAACTCGAGCAAATATCCTAATGAAAGCAAAGTTACAGCTAAGAAAGGATATGGAAGGAAGCTTAGTGGATCCGAAGGAGTATAGGCGTATCATCGAGTGTCTCAGGTACTTGACACACACTCGACCGGATATCTCTTATGTAGTTGACATAGCGAGTCGATACATGGAGAAGCCTGCCACTCTACACCAACAGGCAGTAAAAGACATTCTTCGTTACGTGAAGGGAACGATGAATTATGGGATTCAGTTAAGAAGAGGACGAGAAGTTGAAGAACTCGTTGGTTTTACTGACAGCGACCTAGCCGGTGACACAGATGACAGAAAAAATACTAGAGGGATGGTGTTTTATCTCAACGGGAATCTGATCACGTGGTCATCTCAGAAACAACGAACTATTGTGTTATCTTCATGTGAGGCGGAGTTTATGGCAGCTACTGTAGCGTCGTGCCAAAGACTTTGGCTAAGAAACTTGTTGAGCGAGGTGCTCGGATGCGAGTTGAGGCCGGTAACCCTCTATGTCGACAACAAGTCTGCAATAGAATTAATGAAGAACCCGGTGTTTCATGGACGCAGAAAACACATCGACATTCGGTTCCACTTCATCCGTGAATGCGTCAAGAATCAACAGATCGTTGTAGAGTTTGTAGGCACTAGAGAGCAGCGTGCAGACATTCTCACTAAGGCACTAGCAAGAGTCAAATTTGCAGAGATGCGAGAGATGCTCGGCGTGAAGTATCTCGAACCAAATTAAGCTTATGGGGGAGATTGTGAGTTTAAGCATTGATTGTCAGAAAATATAAAGTTGTAGGCCTTTATTGATGTTAGTGTATATAATATAATAATATATTATATTGATATATTATTATATTATACAATATAATATATTATATTATTATATTGTCTTTTATACCATTAGGGTATATTTAATTATTAATGGGCTTGGGCCTATATGTATAAGTAATTTAGGGTTCTAGGCTAATTACTCCTATATAAGGATTGTTTGTAAAGGTTGAATATACAATACTCAAGTTTTTTCAAGATTTTTTCTTCTTTAGAAAATATCTATTTTCCAGATTTCATATCTTCATAGTTGTTCTTAGAAAGATCCAATAGTCAAAGCCAACATGCTCAACATATACCTCTTCACGTAGGTCACCATTCAAAAATGCACTTTTAACATCCATTTGAAAAACTTTGAAATTTTTGAATGCAGTAAAGGCTAGAAAAATCCTAATAGCTTCAATTCTAGCTACAGGGGCAAATGATTCTTCAAAATCAATGTCTTCTTCCTGTTTGTATCCTTGTGCCACTAATCTGGCTTTGTTCCTCGTGACCAAACTGTCTTCATTGAGTTTATTTCTAAATACCCATCTTGTTTCTATGATCGGTTGATCTTTCGGTCTAGGGACTAGGTACCAGACTTTGTTACTCTCAAACTGATTTAACTCTTCTTGCATTCCCAAGATCCAGTCCGGATCTGACAATGCTTCATCCACTCTTTTCGGCTCAGTCTGGGATATAAAAGCGTAATTAAAGTATTCCTCCAGAATTTGACGCCTAGTTCGAACGGGTTCTGAAGGGTCGCCTATAATTAGCTCAGGAGGATGCTTGGTGTTCCTTTTGAGGTTCAGTTCAGGAGTGTCTACCGAATCACCGTTTACTTGATCAAGGCTAGACATATCGGTAAGCTGAATAGGGATTTCAGACCGACCGATTTCCTCGGTTTGGACCGAAGTGTCAGCTTCCTGTCGTGGGACAGCTTGATCCGGTTGGGTTTCATCATTACCCATTTGGTCATGGACAAACCTCCTGAAAACCGGAATTTCATCTTCACTATCAGAATGGATATTGTTATTTTCCAATCTGTTGTGTAGATCAAAGCATGATGCAGTGTTGCTTTCAACTGATTCATCGAAAACAACATGAAGTGATTCCTCCACGGTTAAGGTTCTATTGTTATACACTCTATATGCTTTACTCACTGCTGAGTAACCTAACATGATTCCAGTATCGGATTTTGCATCAAAAGCAGATAGATAAGCTTTGCCATTTATATGAATGTAGCATTTACAACCGAAAATTTTAAGGTACTTAAGGTTAGGGATCCTATCAAAGTATACCTCATAAGGTGTTTTATTGTGAAACTTGTTGATCAAAGACCGGTTTTGTGTGTGACATGCAGTATTGATAGCCTCAGCCCAAAATTTCTAAGCAATACCCGAATCGGCTATCATGGACCGTGCGGCTTCCTTGAGAGTTCGGTTTCTTCTCTCGGCCAGGCCATTTTGTTGAGGAGTCCTAGCACTAGACAACTCGTGTCTAATACCGAATTCATCAAGAAATGCATTTAGAGTGCTATTTGAAAATTCGGTTCCTCTATCACTTATAATGCTATTAATGCGTGTTGATTTTTCATTTTGCAAACGCTTAAGCAGTGTAATCAGATTTGATGCGGTTTCACGTTTGGATGGTAAGAATATTACCCATGTATACCTAGAGTAATCATCAACAACTACCATAGTGTAAAGCATACCTCCTAGGCTGACGACCCTAATTGGTCCAGATAGATCCATGTGAAGAAGTTCTAGGCATCGGTTAGATTGGATGTTTCCTTTACTCTTGAATGTTGACCTAGTTTGTTTACCCATTTGACATGCTGAGCAAACCTTATCCTTATTAAACACTATGTCAGGAACTCCTTCGACCAACTTTTTACCGCGAATATAGTTTAAGGTTTTCATGTTTAAGTGGTTTAGTCTTTTATGCCACAGCCAGGTTTGATCGGTCTTAGCTATCATGCAGACAAAATATTCTACTTTAGTTTTCCAGTCTACCTTGTAAATATTTCCTAGCCTATTTCCGGTTAGAAGTATGGTACCTTGAGAATTCTTGACTAAGGATGCATGTTTAAGAAATTCTACAGTGTATCCAGCATCACACATTTGACTAATACTTAGCAAATTAAAGCGTAGGTTTTCAACTAAGAGTACATTATCAATTGTTAAGTTACCATGGACAATCTTACCCTTGCCCACAGTTCTACCTTTTGAGTTGTCACCGAAGGTGATTAATGCACCGGTTTCTATTCTGATGTCGGTTAGAAGGTTATTGTTTCCGGTCATATGTCTGGAGCAACCACTATCCAAGTACCATTCAGAGTTTCCTAGCCGTTTCTTTATATCCTGCAAAATGTACATATTTACAACTATTTGGTACCCACATTTACTTGGGTCCACAAGCGATTAGTCCCTTTGGTATCTAGACCTTGACGAACCGGACATATTTCCTGGTTAAGGTTTTAACTAACTTCCTTGCACTCGGTTTTGAGTCTTTCTGCTTTCCTAAGAAGGCCTTGTGTGGGGATGATCTTTGGTTTGTCCTATGTGATTGTGAGTTGGCTTTCCTATTTTTGGACTGGTTGGCTTTCCTTTTCTCAAGGTGACGCCATTTCTCAGAATCAGTTGGACCTACATAGGTTAGTTTGTCTTCCGTATAATAGGCTGTTAATTCCTCTTCAGCGGTTAGGGAAATTCTGACAAAACTTATAAAGGGAAGATCATCCTTTGTGAGCCTTACTTTGTCTAAGTGTTTTTGGCTTTGAGATCTATTGTTTTTGTATCCTAGACCAAACATGCAAAAAGGGTGTCTTTTATAACTACACATCTTTCTTACCATTTCACTAGACCTTTTCCATGCGGCCATTCTATACTGTAGTCGGGCATTTTCCTCCTCAGTCAACTCTTGAACTGGCTCCTTGAGCTGTTCGGTCTTAGGTGATGGTTCAGGTGCTGACTCGGTTTCTAAGGTAGGAGTTTCATCAGGTTCTATGGTCTTTGGTTCGGTTAATGTGGGTACTATGAGGTCGGCTCTAAAGTTGGGTTGCTTAGGTAATAGGGTTAACAGGTTCTTATATTCTGCTACCATATCATTCAATGCATTATATAACTCATCTTTAGTAATTCTTCACAAGGAGAGTCAAATACTTGTTCCTCATTTGCCATGAGGCATGTGAGTTCATCATCATTGTCACTGTGAGCCCATAAGCTACCTCCATCATCGGCTATCAATGCTTTCTGAACCTCACTTCCTTCACCGGTTTGTTGATAGTTATTTCGGTTATTCTGATTATCCGGTTTCCGGTCATCTCTTCTCGGTTTTCTGCATTCTCACTTGAAATGTCCCAAACAGTTGCAGTTATAGCATCTTACATTAGATTTATCACCATAGCATCTTCTCGGTTGGCTTCTCTTCATGAATCTCCCAAATTTTTGTGCAAGCATTTCCATGGCATCCTCGGTGAACTGTTCAGCGGTTCTGATTAGTGCATGTACAACCGGTTCTGTGGATGTGATCAATGCTCTGGTTGAGGTTGAGGATGAGACTTCTTCTTCAGTCCTAGATCTCATTTCAAACTCGTATGCCTTAAGATCTTCGAATACATCGTGTAGTTTCATCTTGCTTAGGCAGTTTGATTCCCTCATCACCATTGTCTTTATGTCCCATGCACTTGGAAGAGATCTTAATGCTTTCATGATGACCTCCTTGTTATCATACTTCTTGCCAAGAGTTGCTAGCTCGTCTATCACACCTGTGAACCGGTCACTGTATTCTCTCATTGTTTCTCCCGGTTTCATCTTGATGTTTTCAAACCTCTGAGTAGCTACCATTACCTTATTTTCCTTGGTTCTTTCATTTCCCTCATGGATCTGAATCACCGTTTCCCATGTTTCCTTTGCTGTTTTGCAATCTCTGATCTTGCAATACGTGTTTCTGTCCACACCGTTGGAGATCCGGTTTCTGGCATGGTTATCCAGATTGTTTCTTCTCCTATCTTCAGCTGTCCAATCATTCCTCTCCTTGTCAATGATTATCGGTCCTTCAGCTATGATGAACTGCATTTCGTCATCCATGGTGATTAAGTGCAGATGCATATATGCCTTCCAGTTGGCAAAGTCATCACCTTCTAGCATAGGGGGCCTATCGAAAGACATGCTTGCTTGAGTATTGAAACTAACTGCTCTGATACCAATTGTTAGGATCTAGGTCGCGGCTGGAGGACCGGGGTCTGGCCAGTTAGCGCGTTTCACTCAAAGGGTGGTGATTAATCCGGTTAGAGATTAATACCGGGGTTTCAATACTACACAAACTATCACAAACCCTTGAACCAGGTTCAAGCGCGGAAGTGGTTTGTTTCAGGTTGAAGCAGCACACTCACGAGATAGACAGAACCGGATTTGGATAAGATAGGTTTGGAAGTTGCTGAATCGGTTTTTGGATCTTAGTAATTCGGTTTAGGTAATGTAGAGTCGATCGAAGCGGTAGTGCAGATCGGTAATAAAGTAAAGTAAGCAGAAAGCAAGTAACAAGACAGATTTTATGGATGTTCGGAGATAAAGCTCCTACGTCACCCCTTCCTCTCGAAACCGCGAGAATGATATTCACTAAGGAATACAAACACAGTCCGATCGAGACTTATTTCCTGCTCGATAACACCCGTACAATTTTAACCGAAATTGTAGAATTACACTTCAACTTAGCGCTTAAGCTTTCTAGAGATAGAACACAATCTTATCACTTAGGCTGTAGAATGTTCAGAACTTGTAACCTTCTTGAAATCTCTTGTGTCGCTTGTTTACTCCTCTTCAGCTCCTTCTTTTATAGGTGAAATGTGCCAACGGTCACATTTCATTTCCTTGAATCTGATTGTTTGAGCAGAGGTTCAGTGATTCAGACCTGGCGGTCTAGTCTTCAGACCTGGCGGTCTAGTCTTCCAATGTGTAGGTCAAACCGGCTAGGTTTGTCTTTTACTCAATGTGGTAACTATCGGTTAGACAATTGTCTGTACTTGGAAGATTGCCTTTCTGATTTATCCTGAAGTAGAAAGATCTTGTAGGACAAACTTCTGTAGCCTGCAGACTGTCCTCAGACTTGTATGAATATGGCAATATTTAGTCTGTTCCTTTGGTATCATTCTCAACAGATACCTGAAGTGTCTTTTTATGCTGGTCGGTTATGTGTGTTAACCGGATGACTTCCGGTTATTCCTTGGCTTCTAAATGACCGACTGTCTAGTGTTTCTGGCCTTCATTTTTTACCGATCTTGTCTTTCTTGTTCGGTCAGGTTTTTGGTCGGATTGATAACTTGACCGGTTGAGTTTCTTAACCGGTTGAGTTACTTGACCTATTGAGTTGCTTGACCGGTTTTGTTGCTTTGCCTGTTCCTGCACGAGAGTTTTGTTTTTGTTAAGTTTTATTTAACCGATCTAATTTTATCTAACATTAGGAATTGCCTTCTAATTACAATTTAATTACACTAATTTAGAATATCCTTTCCATAGCAAGAATATCCATACCTAATTTAGAATATCTCTTGTAATATCTTACTTAATTAGAATATATCTTATAATCTCTTCCTTGATTAGAATATATCTTTTAATCCCTTCCTTAATTAGAATATCTTCTAATCTCTTCCTTAATTAGAAGATTCATTGGGCCTATTTAGGCAACTGGGCCTCCCCTTGAGCTAAGAAGATTGGCGCACTATGAGGCCAAGAATTTAATGAGCCTCGACATCCCCTGGATTGGGTTGTGACATCAATGGGCCGTAACATACTCCCCCACCTAAGTCGTGGCCGTCCTCGGTTCAACCTTGGACTGATACTCTTCAACCTCTTCCTTGAAACATTCCCCACATGCCACTTTACTTTAAACGGTCCCTCGTATATATGCACAAGCCCCTTGAGCATAGATTGGATAGACTTGCATTCTGGAATATTCTAGAAATGCACCTTGTGGGCTTGATATGTGCACCCCATACCAATGGTCCGTGACATTCTCCCCCACCTAAGTCGTGGCCGTCCTCGGCACGACCCTAGACCGGTGAATGGTGATCTTCTTTCTTGCGTCCCCTAAACGCTCTTCCTCCCCCTTGCACGTCACGACATCGGGTACACTTATGGCCGCCAGCCTTAACCGATCTGAGACATTTCCTACATGTCTCTCGATTGAAAACGATCTCTTAAATCTATGCACAAGCCCCTTGAGCACAGACCGCATAGACTTCAACAGTTGCGAGGTTAACTTCCCCCTTTTCATCGTCCCCTTTTCTAACTACACGCCCTCTCAGATCTGCCCCTCTCTTCATATTCTTGATGTCTCCCTCTGAATATGCATGAACACGTCCTGCTTCCTTTCCCATGGACTTGGTGCGAGTGAAGGCAGATTGACTTTGGCCCACGTTGCTTATGGCCAAACCTTGTGGATCTGATAGTTTTGTTATCTTAATCTTTAGTCGCTCGAAGACCTTGAACTCTCTTTGGACTTCCTTGGGTACTTCTCCTTTTCCATTGAAACCGTCCCCATCATATACCCTAATAAAATTGGCAAATGTCTCTTTACCACGTTTGTGACCTCGAATGAATCGCATCGCTGAGAACCTGCTTATTCCCTCTGATTCTCTCTTTGTTGGAATCAGGCTAGTCTTCCCGTGATCCAAAATGATTAAGGAATCAGAATAAGGCATTAGGCAAGCGCGTACCTGATCGCACCTTTCTAGTCCCAACACTACGTCGTAGTCTACCATTGGGACCAAGGTAAATGAGACTGTCCCATTCCAGCCTTCGATCCTGGTGTGCACTCTCCTAGCCTCCCCATTCACTGGCTTGGCTACATCGAAAGACTTCACTATCCCTCTTGTTGGGTTGATCCGTAGACCTAACGCCTTGGCTACTCCTTCTCGCATGAAGTTGTGTGTAGCCCCTGTGTCCACTAGTGCCTTGATGCGCCTTCCCCGATCCAAGCTTCCACAAACAAAGAGCCCATCCTTGTTCCTTTGACCGGCTTCGCAATACTAGCATTCACAACATTGAGTAGTCTTAAGGATCCTATTTGAGTCTCTTCTTCCTCATCAGAGGACTCGGTTCCTTTAATCGCTGTAACCTTTTCCCCCTTGAACGGACACATAAACTTTATATGATTGTGGGCACCACAAATGTGACACAATATTGGCTTACCCGAGTCGTCGGTTTTCCCCACAAAGTTTTTATGTGCATGCCCCTTCTTAGATGGACGGTCTCCACCACCTTTCTCCTGGTTCTATTGGCGGTCTCTCCCACCTTCTTCCTCATCATCTCTGATGAACTTCGGCCTGTCCACAGACACTTTGAGCTCTATCAGTCTTTCTGCAATCGTTATTGCCTCGGAAACGTCCCGCACATTGGCCCTTTGCAGCTCCAACTATGCCCAAGTATTTAGGCCGTTAACAAACGCGAACAATGTATCTTGTTCCGTTAGACTGGGTAACTCGAGCATCAACTCCTGGAACTTCTTCACATACTCTTTGATGGTCCTTTTGTGCACAAGTTGACTCAACCTTTTCCTAGCCTCGTACTTGGCATTCTCCGGGAAGAATTGACGTTTGAACTCGGTCTTGAAGTCTTCCCATGTTTCCATCCTCAAGGTCCCTCGTTCAATATCTCCTTCTCGCCTCCTCCACCACAGTAGTGCCATCTCTTATAGGAAGAAAGGTGTCGTCTCCAACTTGTCATGATCAATAATATGCTTGATGCCCGAAAGTACATCTCCATGTTCCAAAGGAAGTCCTCCACTTCCCTTGCACTCCTCGAGCCTTTGAATGGAGTTGGCTTAGGAAAATCCATCTGTTGAGGTGCCGCACCTCTATGTTCTCCTTCATTCCTCCCAATCTGTCTTTCCATCGATTCTAGCCTCCCCAAGATCTCCCTTCGGAGGGCCTCAACCATCACATGGACTTCTCCCCGGATTGGATCAAGCACTTTCTAGCAGATATCATTAACCTCCCCTCGAACTGATCTCAGCACTTCATCACAAATGCTACGATTCGAACCATTAATGATTCCCATTATCTCATTCTCCAACTTCTCACATTTCTCATCCAACACCGTTACTCTATCGGTCACCGTGCTAAACACTTCAAGAGCTTCTTGGTGCTCGCCCATGCCTTATTCAAGACAGGTCACACGCGCTTCCATGGCAGCACCTCTCTCGACGGACTTATCCCTCTTGGATCCCTTGTCCTTATGTTGTCTGGTCAGAACGTTAGTGATGGTAGTACGTGAATCCATCTCTTGCAGTTTGAATTCAAAAGTACAACCTTGCTCTGATACCACTTGTCACGGGATGAAATTCGACCCGTGCGGCACTAAGCTAAATCGACTCTGATTCTAGCTTAGAAAGCCTTTTTAAACAATGCAAGAATAATACAGTGGACTTTAGAGAAAGAAAACTCTTGAGAATAAGATTGTATTGAAAGAATACTTGATAATTACAATGTAATACCTCTAAGGTATTTATAGGACTTACAACGTATTAAATTAGAAATTGCCTTCTAATTATAATTTAATTACACTAATTTAGGATATCCCTACCTAATTTAGAATATATCTTCTAATCACTTTCTTAATTAGAATATATCTTCTAATCCCTTTCTTGATTAGAATATATCTTTTAATCCCTTCCTTAATTAGAATATTTTCTAATCTCTTCCTTAATTAGAAGATTCATTGGGCCTACTTAGGCAACTAGGCCTCCCCTTGGGCTAAGAAGATTGACGCACTATGAGGCCAAGAATTTAGTGAGCCTCGACATCCCCTGGATTGGATTGTGACATCAATGGGCCGTAACATACTCCCCCACCTAAGTCGTGGTCGTCCTTTGTTCAACCTTGGACTGATACTCTTCAACCTCTTCCTTGAAACATTCCCCACACGTCGCTTTACTTTAAGCGGTCCCTCGTATTTGTGCACAAGCCCCTTGAGCACAGATTGCATAGACTTGCATTCTGAAATATTTTAGAAATGCACCTTGTGGGCTTGACATGTGCACCCCATACCAATGAGCCGTGACATT
Source organism: Impatiens glandulifera (assembly GCF_907164915.1). Taxonomy (NCBI): domain Eukaryota; kingdom Viridiplantae; phylum Streptophyta; class Magnoliopsida; order Ericales; family Balsaminaceae; genus Impatiens; species Impatiens glandulifera. The sequence goes on along the minus strand of NC_061862.1, from coordinate 16,821,949 downwards.
AAGGAAGAAAACAAAATTTTATTGCAAGATTCGAGTTCCGTAGAAGATCCAAATGTTCGAGCATTTATTAAAGCTGAACAAGCACGTATTTTACAAAAAAGTGTTGAAGATCAAGGCCAACCAGATCCATCCACAACGGACACATTTTCCGAATATTTCAATGATCTTGGAGGAAGTGATGCAAATTTACCATATTATTAATTATATTTTTATTATCCATCTTGTATTTTATATGTAATCGGAATGTCTTTTTCAATTTCTTAGTTATGTAATCGGAATGTCTTTTTCAATTTCTTAGTTATGTAATTGGAATGTCTTTTTAAATTTCTTAGTTATGTAATCGGAATGTCTTTTTTCAATTTCTTAATTATGTAATGGATTATTGTATTTTTTCAATTTTTCTATGTGTTTTATTTTATTAAAATTGTTTTTATTTTTATCAATATTGTTTATTATTATAAATTTATAATATAATACGTAAAAAATATAAAATATAAATATAAACAAATTTAAATATAAGTTAATCATATAAATAAATTAAAATTATCATGAACTAAACATATAAATAAATTAAAATATAAATAAATTATATAAATAAATTAAATTATAAATAAATAAAATATGTAAACAAATTAAAATATAAATTAATTATATAAATTAATTAAAAACAAACTAAAAGGACTGAACTAAAAGTTTTAAAAAACTTGTTGAGTATGTGAACAATGTCCTGCATATTTCGGTGTAGAGGAGAGAGATTTTGCAGGAAAACCCAAAATAAGTGGGTTGGAATACTAAAACCTATAATAGGGTTGAGTTTGCAGGTGGTGGGTTGAAGATGATCTTGTCAATAATCAAATCAAATAACTTTATCATTTAAATACCAAAACTATCCTTTAATTTTATTATCTCTCTAAACCATCATTCTATTACTTACGTAATATCCTCTAGAGTCAAAGTCAAAGTCAAAGTCAAAGTCAAAGTCAAAGGAAAAGGCAAAGGGCAAATTAATTTTCAAATTTTAAAAACAAATTTTAAACCCTTTCCTCAACCAAGTCCTTACAGTAGACGAAGTTGGCGCGTGAAACGTTTTACGGGCAGGTTCATTGTGGGATTGAAGGTTCAGTAATTCCGTGGTGAAGATGAAGAGGAATACATTGGATATGAGGAAGAAGAAGAATCAGGAGGTCGGAAAGAAAGAAATCGCTGAGGACTGGTGCTTTGTTTGCAAAGATGGTGGTTCCTTACGTGTTTGCGACTACAAGTAAGAAGCTTAAGCCATCGTGTCTTGATTCCCCTAGTTTTTCATTAAATTGACTTTGTCTGTTAGTTTTGGAAGCTTGAGTGGTGAAAGGGAAAAACATGATTGTAATTTGGTTTATTGGTTGCAGAGGGTGTCTAAAAGCTTATCATCCTGAGTGTGTGTGTGGAGAAGGAGGACTCTTTTTTGGATAGTAAAAGCAAATGGACTTGTGGTAAGTAATCAAATTATATTACAACATCTTTTTCTTTCCTTTTGATTTGAAAAAACATCCTTCTTTTTTCAGGAAAGAAAGTCATGTAATGAAATTAGCATGCAACAATTTCCCATAGTTGGTGTTGCAGTTTCAATTATGGAACTTCAACTTTTTTCCTTTTTTATTTTGACAAGTGAGAAACTTTTTATTATGCATCCATTATTGCAATTGATTTGAAAGTTATCATTAATGGTTTGAAACCTTTACTGGTATCAATTAAATTGATTTGGGTACCTTTCGACGTCAAATGATCAAAATGTCCTGGTGTCCTTTGTTCAAAGATCTTATATATCAGGAATCTCAGCAGAAACAATTAAATTCAGAGTTGCATCTCTACATTTAATGTTTTACAAATACTGAAATTTAGTTAGGCTTGCATTTTAGTCTTAAAACTGAAACAACTTTACTTCAATAGGATGAGTATAAACAATCTGAAATTGACACCATTCCTTGTATATTCATGTACTTCAGTAGTTACACTAATGCCATGCTACATGATTTTCATTGTCTATTATAGGATGGCATTCTTGTTTCAATTGCAATAAGCCTTCAAAGTATCATTGCTTTTTCTGTCCAAGTGCTGTGTGCCAACATTGTTCCAATATTCTTGAGTTTGCACGTGTTAGAGACACCAAAGGGTTCTGCCATAACTGTCTGAAGCTTGCACTACTTGGAGAGGCAAACAAAACCGAAGACTCTGATGAGGTATGCTTGATTTTTTTTTGGAAACCAATGATATTAATAGACACAGTATTTTCTCTATAATAATAAGCTTGGATTGATATTTTCTACACCAGAGTATAATGGTTTGCACAAGGAAAGTAATAAAGTAAAGAGAAAATTATCTTTTATGTGTAGGTTTGACTGAAAATTTTCTGTTTACTTGAATGTTGGTCTAGACTATTTGCTTGATTCTTGCAAGTTAAAGGGTATATATTAGAATTGTTTGACATTATGGGTGTTAGATAAATTCATACCGGTTCGAATAAACCTAACTTAAACAAACTTCCCATGCAGGAACAAGGAACCGGACCGGATGAACAAAAGAAAACCAACTGAAGAAACCGAACCGGTCAAGTTACCATACCGATCAAGAGTATTCGGAGCATGACCAAACAAAGGAAGGATCGGCCAAAGCTTAAAACCAGATCCATCAAACAGCCGATCATCTACAAGACAAGAATAACCGGAAGAAGTCCGGTTACTTCACTACCAAAGACATTCGGCCAAGTCAAGAGGCCGACCAGTACAAGAAGACACTTTGGGTATCTGTTGAGAATGATACCAAAGGAACAGACTGAATACTTCCATATCCATGCAAGTCTGAGGAAAGACTGTAGGCTGCAGAAAACAGTACTACCGGATCCTTCTACTTCGGGATAAGCCAGAAAGGAAATCTTCAAAGTACAGACAACTGTCCAAGCAGACAGTGCCTACATTGAGTAAAAGACAAACCCAGCAGGTTTGCCTTACAGACCGGCAGGTCTGAAATAGGATACCAGGTCTGAGACAACCGGCAGGTCTGAGACACTGAATCACTGCACCTCTGATCAGCCAATCAGATTCAAGGCTTTGAAATATGACCGTTGGCATATTTCACCTATAAAAGGAGGCAGTTGCAGAAGAGTAAATGCGGGACATGAAGTGAGACAAGTGAAGCGTTGAGAGCATTTACTACAAGTAATAACAGTGTGGTATTCTAAGAAAGCCTAAGTGCTAAATTCTAAGTGTGTTCTACAATTTCGGTGTGAATTGTAAGAGTGTTATCGAGCAGAAAATAAGTCTCGATCGGATTATATTTGTATTCCTTAGTGAATATCCTTCTCGCGGCTTCGAGAGGAAGGGGTGACGTAGGAGTTTTATCTCCGAACATCCATAAAATCTGTTGTGTCATTTACTTTCTGCTGGCTTCATTATCTAACCGACTAACCTAACTACACCGCTCCAAACCGATTCTATACCAACCATACCGAACATCCAGATTACCGAAACCGACCCACCATCTCCAAATCTCCATCATTCGAAACCGATTCCGCCTATCATACAAGTGTGCCGCTTCAACCTGAAAGCAAACCTCTTCCGCGCTTGAACCTAGTTCAAGGGTTTGTGACAGGTTGTGCAGTATTGAAACCCCGGTGTTAATCTCTAACCGGATTAACCACCACCCTACGAGTGAGAACCGCTAACCGGTCCAACCCCCGGTCCACCAGCGGCGACCTAGATCCTAACAATTGGTATCAGAGCAGTTAGTTTCAATACTCAAGCAAACATGTATCATGATAGGCCTCCAATGCTAGAAGGTGATGACTTTGCCAACTGGAAGGCACGCATGCACCTGCACCTAGTCACCTTGGATGATGAAATGGAATCCATTCTAACCGAAGGACCGATAGTCATTGATAAAGATAGAAAAGAATGGACGGCTGAAGATAGGAGAAGAAACAATCTGGACAACCATGCAAGAAACCGAATCTCCAACAGCGTGGACAGAAACACATACTGCAAGATCAGAGATTGCCAAACCGCGAAGGAGACATGGAACACAGTTATCCAGATCTTTGAGGGAAATGAAAGAACAAAGGAGAACAAGATGATGGTAGCTACACAGAAGTTCGAAAGCATCAAAATGAAACCAGGAGAAACGATGAAGGAATACAGTGACCGGTTCACTGGTGTGTTAGATGAATTAGCAACTCTGGGCAAGAAGTATGACAACAAAGAGGTCATTATGAAGGTTTTGAGATCTCTCCCAAGTGCCTGGGATATAAAAACAATGGTAATGAGGGAATCAAAGAGCCTACGTAAGATGAAATTATACGATGTATTCGAAGATCTTAAGGCATACGAGTTCGAAATGAAATCCAGAACCGAAGAGGAAGTCTCGGCCTCAACATCAACCAGAGCATTATTCACATCTACAGAACCGGCTGTACCTGCTTCTGTACCCACACTTGCACCGATACCGGTTCCTGCACCCGCACCTATCAGAACAGCCGAACAGTTTACTGAGGACGCCATGGCCATGCTCGCACAGAAGTTTGGGAGGTTCATGAAAAGGAGCCAACCGACAAACAATTACTATGGTGACAAATTCAATGTAAGATGCTATAACTGTAACTGTATGGGACACTTTAAGTGGGAATGCAGGAAACCAAGGAGGGATACCCAGAAACCGGAATATCAAAATGACAGAAACAATTATCAACAAGCCGGTGAGGGAAGTGAGGTGCCAAAAGCACTGATAGCCGACGATGGAGGAAGTTTGTGGGCTCGCAGTGACAGTGACGATGAACTCACGTGCCTTATGGCCAATGAGGAACAGGTATTCGACTCTCCCTATGATGAATTTACTAAAGATGAGTTATATGAAGCATTAAATGACATGGTAGAAGAATATAAGAACCTATTGACCATGTTACCTAAACACCTCAACATCAAGACCGATCCTATAGTACCGATCCCAATAGAACCAGAGGTATCTGTCATAACCGAACCAGAAGTCATACAACCTGATGATACTCACACCCTAGAAACCGAGTTAGATCCCAAGATCGAACAACCTAGTGAACCGACTAGAGAGCTAACCGAGGAAGAGAATGCCCGATTCCAATATACGATGGCCGCCTATAAGAGATCTAGCGATATAGTAAAGGATATGAATAAACACTATAGGCATCCTCGTTGTAAGCGTGGTCTAGGATACACAGGGAATAGCTCTAAAGACCGAAAATCTATAGAGAAATCAAGACTCACAAAAGGAAACCTACCCTTTATAAAATTTCTTAAGAGCACCTGGACAGCCGAAGAAGAGGAAACCGCATATTATAGGGAAGAGAAGCTAAAATACGACTATGTTGGCCCAACCGATTCATGGCTTGACCTTGAGAAAAGAAAAGCCAAAATTCTCAAATATAAGAAAGACTTCCCTGAACCGCGTAGGTCAAACTACAGATCACCGAACCAAAGACGACCACCATTTAGGACATCTGATGGAAAACCGAAATACACCAGACCAAGTGTCAAAAGGGCAGTTAAAGCCCTAGCAAAGAAAACTGTCCGGTTCATCAAGGTTTGGGTACCTAAGGGACTAATCGCATGTGGACCCAAGTAAATGTGGGTACCAAACATTTGTAAATATGTATATTTTGCAGGATCCAAAGAAACGACTAGGAAACTCCGAATGGTTTTTGGACAGCGGTTGCTCCAGGCACATGACCGGAAATAGCAATTTGATAATCGACATCAGATCAGTAACCGGTGCTCCAATTACCTTCGGTGACAACTCAAAGGGTAAAACTGTGGGCAAGGGTAAGATTGTCCATGGTAACCTAACTATTGATAATGTACTCTTAGTTGAAAACCTACGTTTTAATCTACTTAGTATTAGTCAGATGTGTGATGCCGGATACACGGTAGAATTTTTTAAACATGCATGCTTAGTTAAAGATTCTCAAGGTATTGTGTTACTAACCGGAAATAGGATAGGAAACATTTACAAGGTAGACTGGAAAACAAGAGTAGAACATCCTATATGCATGATAGCTAAGACTGATCAAACCTGGCTATGGCATAAGAGACTAAACCATCTCAACATGAAGACCTTAAACTATATTCGCGGTAAAAAGCTAGTTGAAGGTATTCCTGATATAGTATTTAACCAGGATAAGGTCTGTTCAGCATGCCAGATGGGTAAACAAACTAGGTCATCCTTTAAGAGTAATGGAAATATTCAATCTAGCCGATGCCTAGATCTTCTTCACATGGATTTATTTGGACCAATTCAGGTCATTAGTCTAGGCGGTATGCTTTACACCATGGTAGTTATTGACGATTATTCTAGATATACTTGGGTGATATTTCTACCATCTAAACGTGAAACTGAATCAAATCTGATCACACTCCTTAAGCGGTTGCAAAATGAAAAATCAACTCGTATCAACAGCATTCGAAGTGATCGAGGTACCGAATTTACTAATAGTACATTAACTGCATATCTTGATGAATCCGGCATTAGACACGAGTTGTCTAGTGCTAGGACTCCTCAACAGAATGGCCTGGCCGAGAGAAGAAACCGGACTCTCAAGGAAGCCGCACGGTCTATGATAGCCGATTCCGGTATTGCTCAGAAATTTTGGGCTGAGGCTATCAACACTGCATGCCATACTCAAAACCGGTCTTTGATTAACAGATTTCACAACAAAACACCATATGAGGTTTATTTTAACAGAGTTCCTAAACTCAAGTACCTCAGAATTTTCGGCTGTAAATGATATATTCATATAAATGGTAAAACTCAACTCACCGCTTTTGATGCAAAGACCAATACCGGCATCATGCTTGGATACTCGGCAGTAAGTAAAGCATATAGAGTATATAATAATAGAACTGCAACCATGGAGGAAACAATTCATGTTGTTTTCGATGAATCGGTTGAGAGTAACACTACTTCATGCTTTGATCTACACAACAGATTGGAAAACAATGATATCCACTCTGATAGTGAAGATGAGACTCCGGTTTTCAGGCGATTTGTCCATGACCTAATGGGTAATATTGATACCCAGCCGGATCAAGTTGTTCCACAACAGGAAGCTGACACTTCGGTCCAATCCGAGGGAGTCGGTCGGTCTGACAATCTCGTTCAGCCTACCGACAAGTCTAGCCTTGATCAAACAAACGGCAACCTGGTAGACACTCCTGAACTGAATCTCAGAAGAAATAGTAAACATCCTCCTGAGCAAATTATTGGTGACCCTTCAGAACCTGTTCGAACTAGGGGTCAACTTCTGGAAGGATATTTTAACTCTGCGTTTATATCCCAGATTGAACCGAAAAGAATAGATGAAGCATTGTCAGATCCGGATTGGATCTTGGGAATGCAAGAAGAACTAAACCAGTTTGAGAGTAGTAAAGTCTGGTACTTAGTTCCCAGACCGAAAGATCAATCGGTCATAGGAACAAGATGGGTATTCAGAAACAAACTCAATGAGGACGGCCTGGTCACGAGGAACAAAGCCAGATTAGTGGCTCAAGGTTACAAACAGGAAGAAGGCATTGACTTTGAAGAGTCATTTGCTCCTGTAGCCAGAATAGAAGCCATTAGAATTTTTCTAGCTTTTGCGGCTTTCAAAAACTTTAAAGTTTTTCAAATGGATGTTAAAAGTGCATTTCTGAACGGTGATCTACGTGAAGAAGTGTACGTTGAACAACCACCCGGTTTCAAAAATGCTGCATTCCCAAATCATGTATACCGGCTGAACAAGGCTTTATACGGTCTAAAGCAAGCACCTAGGGCCTGGTATGATACACTAACTGCATTTCTATTAGAGCATGATTTCACCATCGGTTCGGTGGATAAAACTTTGTTCAAATTTGAAAAGAAGGAACATATCCTACTTGTTCAAATTTATGTAGATGATATCATTTTCGGCTCCACCGACTCCAAGCTTTGTGACAAATTCTCGAAAATGATGACTGACAAATTTGCAATGAGTATGATGGGAGAACTAAGTTTCTTCCTAGGTCTTCAGGTTAAACAATTCAAGGAAGGAACATTCATAAGTCAACCGAAATATACCAAGGAGCTGCTAAAGAAATTCGGTATGGACACATGCTCCTCGGCGGCTACTCCTATGAGCTCATCAATCAAACTGGACAGGGACGATGAAGGCCAATCAGTAGATCAGATTGCATACCGAGGCATGATCGGTTCCCTACTGTACCTGACAGCGAGTAGACCGGACATCCTGTTTGCAGTTGGTGTGTGTGGGAGATTTCAAGCAAATCCAAAGCAATCCCACTACACAGCCGCAAAGAGGATACTGAAGTATCTAAAAGGCACTCCTGATGTCGGTCTGTGGTATCCAAAGGACTCATCCTTTAATCTAACAAGCTACTCAGACGCAGATTATGCAGAGTGCAAGATCGATAGGAAGAGCACCAGTGGAACATGTCAGTTCCTAGGTGACCGACTGGTGTCATGGCACAGCAAGAAGCAGACATCGGTGGCTACATCAACCGCGGAGGCTGAATACTTGGCGGCCGGAAGCTGCTGCTCTCAACTCCTCTGGATCCAACAGCAGCTGAAGGACTTCGGTATTATAGCCGAAGAGTCCCCGATATTCTGTGACAACACAAGTGCCATTGCAATCACCTACAACCCGGTTCTCCACTCCAGAACCAAGCACATCGACATCAGACATCACTTCATCCGAGAGCATGTCACGCTGAAGCATATCCGGCTGGAGTACGTACCGACCGATCAGCAAGTAGCCGATATCTTCACGAAGCCGCTGCAGGAAGCTAAGTTTTCTCAATTTAGACTTACTCTCGGCTTAACCGATATTAGCCAAATCCTCCCAAAGGATACTTAAAAGGAAATCGGTTCAGACAGACAAACCGGTAATTCTTCCTAAGATGTTGAACCTTGAATCTTCGGGGTGTCTGTGGAAGAACCGCCCAGTTTATCAGATAGAGTAAACCGACCGGTCACTTGGTGCATGCACCACGTAACCGCATCGGGATGAACAACTGATAGCTGACCGGTTCGGAAAAAGGCTACCCCAGATTATTTGAAATTCAAACAAAAGAGGAATAGTTATCAGAGGTTAAAGGTCTCTGCTCTGCATCATTGCCTTTTTGAATAAACCTGGTCGTGCCTAAAAAGACGTGAAGATCTCTTGATATCTTTCACAGTCCAGGCCTATGACCGACACCTAGACCTGCAAAGTTGCCTATTCTATGCAAAGATTCCTACCCTGCAGTTAATACACATCATCTCACTTAATGCCCGGACAATAGGCTAGCCCCGAAACCAGTATTTAAAGGGAGTACTCATTCACTCAAACACTCACAAAACAAAGCTAAGGCAAAACACTCTTTCCATCTCTAAGGCAAAATGTCTATCTTCACAAACATCCTACAAGTTAACTTTGAATCTTGCTCCGATACAGATCACTATGATCTGTATCGAATGATCAAACAGCTGGAGGATACCGGCCTCCAGTACTTTCTGGATGATAATCAAACCATCTATCCTCAGTCTGTCGTGGAATTTTTCAACAATGCCAGGGTGTACCGGGGGACACCATATTTCCATACCCACATCCAATCGAAAGTTGGAGGTACTCTCTTTGACTTCACCGAGCAAGATTTTGCTCGGTGCTTCGGTCTGCACAAACAAGGGCTCACGGACCTCAATCCTCCAGCCGACACTAAGGCTGAGGTCTCTCTCTCCCTCTCTCGATCTGATGAGCCCGTCGATGACCATGGCTCTAAATATCCCTTGAGGGCTGAATACCAGCTCCTAAACGACATCATAGGGAGGAGCATCCTCGGGAAAGATGTAACCAACACATATTGCACGGCAACGTTCAATATGATGGCGGCCATCATAACAAGGACGCCGGTCAACTGGTCCAGGGTGCTGTTCGATGTCCTTATTTGGATAATCGGCACCAGGTCAGTAGCACTCGTTCCCCAGATCAGCCGACTGTTTGAGGAGCTTGGGGTCCCAAACTGTCCAGGCGAAGATCTGGACCGCAGCCAAGTGTTCACCAAGGAGATCATCGACTCGTTCTACGATCGAGTTGAGGAAGAGTGGAGGAGGAACCGCTAAGTCACTCCTTCTTGCATCCGGTCATTTTGCTTCATGCACCGGATGTATTATTGTTCAACTCAAATTCGATCATATCGGCTTCATCCATGTTCACTTCGGTTCTATCTATGCTTTTCATTTCTGTATGACATGTTTCGGCTTTATCTCTACCATTTTCGGTCTCTATCTAATCAATATCATTATGTGTTAAATGCAATTAATGAAATTATCCGAAATTAATGAGATAACTCCCAACCACCTGAACATTTAATATCCAACCAAATCGGTTACTTCTCAACTAACACTTACCTTGGGTCTTGCGATTTGCTCCTTCCCCATGCATCATTAAAAGGGAAAGATTCTATTCCTTAATAAAACAAAACTAACCATCAATGCTCAGACTTTCCCTCCAAAACCAATTCTATATAAGGAGCCATCCTCCTTTCAATTACTCACATCCACAATCCACAATCTCTCTCTCTACACCATAATCATGCCAAGCCGAACTTTGGGAAACTTTCTAAGTGTTGACTTCGGCTCATGTTTGGCCGAATGGGACTATGACCATCCAAAAAAACACATGCTTGAAAGTCTCATTGTTACCGGTCTTCAATCCTTCCTTGACGAATCCGGTCCCATACTGACTGAGGATGTCAAGGAATTTTTCAGAAATGCCATCAACTAGGGAGATCGCATCGTAACCACTGTAAGGAATCATACCTTCCGGCTCGATGAAGCCGAATTTGCCATCCTCTTCAGTCTGCCCAAAGAAGGGTTCTCTGATTTTCCGGCCATGGAGGGACCTGATGAATACTACTATGGGTTCTGCTGCTCTACAACCTTCGATCCGGTGGAACCCCATGGGTTAAAATCCCGTCTCGGTCGTAGCACTCAGCTACTTCTTGAGATTGTCACTCGGTCCATTCTGTGCCAATCTGTAAATCAGCGGTATTCAAAGAATACCTACAATATCATGACCCACATCTACAACCACACGCCCATCAATTGGGCAGCGGTTCTCTTTCAAATCTTGAGGAAAATGGTGCGGACCAAGAAGGGTCTCGGCTTTGCACCCCACATCAGCAGGTTGATTCTCAAGTACCGACCAGATTTTGGACCGGGTACACCGGCACCCCCTTCAAACATTCTCGATAAAGATGCCGTGGTGGAAAAGTATTCCAAAATGGTGCTTACTGCTTAAACATCTTTACTTAAATGTCTTTCTTTCGTCCTATCGGTTTCCATTCTAATAAAATATCGTTTCAGTCTTGATGATCGCTTCTCTTTGCTCTTTGTATCTATCTAACATAACCGGCTTAATATCGTTCGTATCCGGTATCATAAAATCTGCTATACACCGATCAATCAAAATATCTGAAACACTATTAGAAACCGATATATCATTCGGCCTCAAGGAAAAGATTGTGTCACCCATGACATAGACAAAATTCTGGAGGGAAATCTCCCGCTCAAAGAGGCCGCCCACTGTTTCGTACGTAACCGCCCACTGTTTGGCGTCTTTTCATTTTGGAGGGAAAACTCCCGCCCATTCATGATGGGACGGTTTGGCTTCCAAACCGTGCCTATAAAAGGGGGGCCTTCGTCATATTTTTCATTCTCACACAAAATCACTTTCTCTCTCTAAGCTACTAAATCCTTTGAAGCCGATTTCTCTCATTCTCAAACTCTTCAAACATGGGTCGTGATTCGGCGTTGTTCAAATTATACTCTCAAGTGGACTTCGAGGAGATTCGGCAAAATGGAACAGCCGAGGCAAAAGAAGTAATTGACCGGCTGCTTAACACCGGTTTGGGATATTTACTAGACGGACCTCACGTAATATACAGGGAAGCGGTCGAAGAATTCTTCAAAACCGCAACCACCTCCTACGATAGGATCCTCGCAACGGTTTGCGGTTCCCAAATCGAGATCACCGAAGCAGTGGTGGCCGAGAGTTTGCGTCTTCCAACTACCGGCATGGACGCAATGGCAGAGATAGATGAAGATACTTTCAAAACAGCTTGCCGCGTCTTATCGGCAACCAACAAGCCGATTACCACATCCGGAAAGAAACAGATGCTGAAACCGGAGCTTATCCCGGTGTGTGACGTTTTTGCCAGGGCGATACTGGCAAGAGGAGGAAACTTCAGCAATCTGACTAGAGACAAAATCAAAATGATTTTTCGTCTGATGGAAGGAACAGAGGTGAACTGGGCAAGATCGGTATTCAGCAACCTCATGGACATGGTAAGATCAGATTCAGCCAGGTCATGGGGGTATGCCGTACAACTCGGTAAGATCTTCTTACACTTGAACATCAATGTCGGTCCCGGTGTTGGGATACTAAAACGTTGCATCATTCGATCGAGGCAATTTCTTCCAAGAAAGCAGTCGGCCTCCAGTTCCTCAGGTGGCCGAAAGAAGAAAGCCGCAAAGAAAGATGCCCCGGCAAAAGCAAAGACCGGAGGAAAGAGGAAAGAAAAGATAACTTTCGAAGACCCACCGCAACAAACAGAAGATGAGGAGTGGGCCGATGAGGAAGCCGACACAGAGGGAACCGAGGATAGAACGGACCATGACGACGATCTTTCGGCTCGGAGTCCGAATAATACCGAACAGAGCATCAATCCTGAGACCACCGAGGGTGAAGAAGGGATTGATGAAGGAGCCGATGATGAAGGCTACAACCGGGAAGAGGCGGATGAGGCCGATGCCGAAGAATTAGCCCAGAATATCTTTCAGGGCATTCTCAAAAGAGACAGGGAGGTTATAGACTTGTACTTGGAGTGGCATGAGTACCGGTTCGACACAAAATATAAGGATATCCTAACGGACCTCTCACCACAGAACTGCATCGAGAGATTGGAGGAAGTGGAAAACATGATTCTTCGTCTAACTAGATCCAACACAATTCAGGAGATACAATGCCGAACCTGTCTCTTGATACCAAGAAGCCGACTACGGAAACTAAGAAGGCGCATCCGGAAAATTACGGAGGAGTATACGGCAGGGGGATCGGTGTCTACCGTGGCTCCGCGAGTATTAGCAAAGCTCGAGAGCGGCAAACTGGAAATACATCAAGAGATAAAGCGGCTAGAAGCCATATGCAATCAGAAACAGGTTCCGGTGTATACCACTCCGGTCATCGATGATTTTCCTATTGACTGGGCAACAACATCAAGAGAGGACACTGAGACACCAAGGGACACTGAGACACCGATGCCAGAAGATGATGAGGTACCGACTTCAAAAATTGCTGAAGTACAAATTTTAGAAGATGCCGAGGTACCAATCTCAGAAACCGCAGTAATGAACTTGGAGGATGCGGTCACATTGGAACCTCCTAATGAGAATGCTGCACTGATAGATTCCAGTGCAAGAGCCGATCCTGACCCCACCGAACAATCCATCCCCTCTCCGCCACCGGTAGCCACCGCCTCGGTCCCTCCTACAGAACAACTTGATAACCGGCTCCGAGAGTTTGAAGCCTCTGTTTCGGGGAAGATTGATGACCAACTTAAGAAGTTTGAAATGTCCATATCAGGGCAGCTTGAAGACCGGCTTCAACAGTTTAAGACATCAATATCAGGGCACATTGAAGACCGACTTCAGCAGCTTGACGCATCCACTTCAGAGCGGATCGATGACCGCGTTCAAACACACGAAGTAACCAAGTTTCAACCATTCAGGGAGTGTTGCGATAAAATCTTTGATTCGGCCATGCAGTTCGCCAGTGTGACAAAACAGCTTGTGGATCAACATCAAGCACGCCTAGGAGAACTCAGCACCGGACTGTGGGAAGAGGCCGGTGAGCGAGCAAACTGTGCTCAGCATATTGTAGCTCTGGAGGGTATCACTTCGGAATTAAAGAAGGATTTCGAACGGGTCGACACGACAATTGAACGGGTCTCGGTGCTGGAAAAGACAAATGAGACTCTCGTGGCCGAGGTAAAGGCACTCACCGAGCAGATGGCCGAAATTCTGAAAGCTAAGGAAAACGCGGATGCCGCGGCTCTAGAGGCTGATGCTCTAGTGGCTAAACGGGTCCAGGATGCGCTGGACGCCGAAGCTGGCAAAGACAAAGAGGCGCCACGATCATCTCAGCTGACCGAAACCGAAATCGAGGCCGAAAGAATAAGAAGGGCCGAGATCTTATATCCAGGGTATGCTGAACAAGTGGCAAGACAGGCCGCAGCGGATGCCGAACGACTGGAAACAGATTCACGAAGGCTGGCGGGATTTGCAAAAGAAAATGAGAAAAAGAAGAAGGCGGCCGCCTCCGCTTCAGCAACAAAGAAAAGGAAGAGGCCGGCTCCTAAGAAAGTTCGGATTGTGGAGATGCTCAATAAAATCTCTGAACCGGTTGAAACGGGCACTTCGCAGCAAGCCGACCTAGCCGAAGACGAAGACGAAGAACAGCTGCGGTACCGATCTAAAAGACCACGATCTTCCCAACCGCCACCCCAACCGCCACCGCAACCAAAGAGAAAGAAGAGCGCCTATGAGTTCACAGACTCGGAATAGGGACTATCTTTCCTCCTCTTCCTTGTCTTAGTATTTATGCCTTGTCTTTTCAGGTTATCTATAAATATATAAAGTTATTTTTGAATACCGGCCTTATTTTACATCTCTACATGATTTTGATAATTTTAAATAAAATAATCAAAAAGGGAGAAATTGTTAGATAAAAGATAGAGACTCTTCTTCCAAAACTCCTCCCTCAAATTTTTCGAAAAATTCTCTAAGTCTTTTTCAAAAATCGGCCAAACAAAACAACCGGCCTACGGTTGCAAACTTACATGATTTTGATAATTTTAAATAAAATAATCAAAAAGGGAGAAATTGTTAGATAAAAGATAGAGACTCTTCTTCCAAAACTCCTCCCTCAAATTTTTCGAAAAATTCTCTAAGTCTTTTTCAAAAATCGGCCAAACAAAACAACCGGCCTACGGTTGCAAACTTACATGATTTTGATAATTTTAAATAAAATAATCAAAAAGGGAGAAATTGTTAGATAAATTCATACCGGTTCGAATAAACCTAACTTAAACAAACTTCCCATGCAGGAACAAGGAACCGGACCGGATGAACAAAAGAAAACCAACTGAAGAAACCGAACCGGTCAAGTTACCATACCGATCAAGAGTATTCGGAGCATGACCAAACAAAGGAAGGATCGGCCAAAGCTTAAAACCAGATCCATCAAACAGCCGATCATCTACAAGACAAGAATAACCGGAAGAAGTCCGGTTACTTCACTACCAAAGACATTCGGCCAAGTCAAGAGGCCGACCAGTACAAGAAGACACTTTGGGTATCTGTTGAGAATGATACCAAAGGAACAGATTGAATACTTCCATATCCATGCAAGTCTGAGGAAAGACTGTAGGCTGCAGAAAACAGTACTACCGGATCCTTCTACTTCGGGATAAGCCAGAAAGGAAATCTTCAAAGTACAGACAACTGTCCAAGCAGACAGTGCCTACATTGAATAAAAGACAAACCCAGCAGGTTTGCCTTACAGACCGGCAGGTCTGAAACAGGATACCAGGTCTGAGACAACCGGCAGGTCTGAGACACTGAATCACTGCACCTCTGATCAGCCAATCAGATTCAAGGCTTTGAAATATGACCGTTGGCATATTTCACCTATAAAAGGAGGCAGTTGCAGAAGAGTAAATGCGGGACATGAAGTGAGACAAGTGAAGCGTTGAGAGCATTTACTACAAGTAATAACAGTGTGGTATTCTAAGAAAGCCTAAGTGCTAAATTCTAAGTGTGTTCTACAATTTCGGTGTGAATTGTAAGAGTGTTATCGAGCAGAAAATAAGTCTCGATCGGATTATATTTGTATTCCTTAGTGAATATCCTTCTCGCGGCTTCGAGAGGAAGGGGTGACGTAGGAGTTTTATCTCCGAACATCCATAAAATCTGTTGTGTCATTTACTTTCTGCTGGCTTCATTATCTAACCGACTAACCTAACTACACCGCTCCAAACCGATTCTATACCAACCATACCGAACATCCAGATTACCGAAACCGACCCACCATCTCCAAATCTCCATCATTCGAAACCGATTCCGCCTATCATACAAGTGTGCCGCTTCAACCTGAAAGCAAACCTCTTCCGCGCTTGAACCTAGTTCAAGGGTTTGTGACAGGTTGTGCAGTATTGAAACCCCGGTGTTAATCTCTAACCGGATTAACCACCACCCTACGAGTGAGAACCGCTAACCGGTCCAACCCCCGGTCCACCAGCGGCGACCTAGATCCTAACAATGGGCATATATCAAAATTGCTAGAAATAATTTTTCCAGGCATATTTTAGTAATCAGTCTAGTAAATCTGCTGTTAATAATTACAGGCAAAGTTCTTCCTAATTTTTGTAACTGTTTACAATTGTTTTCAGTACATGTTTTCATAGTGTTTGGGATTTCACTTCAATTTTAATTTGTCTTTGTTATACAGGAATTTGTAGATTTCAGTAATAGAGACACATTTGAGTGCCTATTCTTGGAATACTGGCTTATAATTAAGGAGGAGGAGAAGTTGACATCGGGTGATCTTCAATCTACAGATATTTTTCTCAAAAATTGGAACAAAAGAATTACTTCTGAGTCCGAGTCTGAGTCTAAAAGTTCAGAAAGCGATACAATGTCAAACTCCTCTACTGAAGATGTTATTGAAATTGAAAAGCCCAAACAAGTCAAGAAGAGATCCAAAGTTGAATCGTCTACAAGCAAAACCAGAATTGGCCAAACCAAAACAGAAGTTTGTTGCCTGGGGATCGGAAGCTCTCATACAATTCCTTAAATCTATTGGTAAACAGACAAGCGAGAGATTATCACAGTATGAGGCGGCCTCTATCGTTGGCCGGTACATCAGGGTGAACAACCTATCTGATCCGGTGCAGAAAAGGAGGATTTTTTGTGATGCGAGATTAGAATCTCTGTTTAAGAAGAAAACATTTAACAGAAACAAACTATGCGACTACCTTGAACCCCATTTTATTGAAAACATTGAAGTAACCGAAGATGAACTATTGTCGAATTATTCGGAAGAAGATGATTGTGAACTGTTAGTGTCCACTAAAAAGAAAAGAACATCTTGCATAAATAAGGAGAGGTTGCTGAAATTGAGAAAGTGCAGGAGGCGCCAAAAAGCCGATTTGCATCCATTGTCAAAGAAAACATCAAAATTGTCTTCCTGATGAAGAGTCTAGTGAAACAATTGTTGGATAACCACCTGCCTGAGGATTTTGATTCCAAAGTAGTAGGCTGCTTTGTGAAAATCAAATCATACCCATTGGACTACTTGCAGAAAAACAGATGTCAACTCGCTTTAATAAGAGGTGTGTATTTGTACATATTTCATGCATTCACAATAATCAACTACATCAGTT